>NC_074702.1:34077137-34301057 GCF_029448725.1 Salvelinus fontinalis | reverse complement strand
ATTTTCAGCAGGCAAGTTCATCTCCTCAGCAGGCAGGTCTTGAACTGTTGTTGTCTCCTCCAGCCGCTTTTCAACAAGAGGCTGTGCTGGTAGCGTATCAGGGACTGGCACCGCAACTGTCTGTTTCACTGGTGGGGGCCTGTGTTCCCACTCTCTCGCTGGTTCAGCATTCCTCTCCTCAGGTACTGTAGGAGATGTGGGAACCTGTAGCGGCTCATGATGAAGGTCATATTCATCCCCGCTGTCATCAGAATCTAGAGGATGTGATGCAGGCTGATGTCTCCTTTTTTTCAGACTTTTGTCATCTTTGGTCATTTCTGGTTGTGTCTCAAAAGGTAAGTGGTCACAGGACATGAGCAGGTTTCTGTGCAGGACCCTGGAGCGTCCCCTACCCTTTTCTGGTCTCAATTCATAAATCGGCAGGTCTGAACCCATTTGTCTCACTACTGTGTGAATTGTATCTTCCCAATAGTTACGGAGTTTGCCTGGTCCTCCTCTTGGTGTCAGGTTTTTAATCAGAACTCGCTCGCCAGGCTGTAGCACTGAACTCCTAACTTTAGTGTCATAGTACTTCTTACTTCTTTCAGCAGCTTTCTGAGCATTTTCATTTGCAATTGCGTATGCTTCTTCCATCCCTCGTTTCCAGTTCTCCACGTAGTCTCGATGGTTACTGGAACCTGCCTCTGTGCACAATCCAAAGAGCATATCAACTGGAAGCCTGGGTGATCTCCCAAACAGAAGATAAAATGGTGAATAGCCAGTCACTTCGCAACGGGTGCAGTTATAGGCATAAACCAGTTTGTTCAGAGACTCCTTCCAATTTGACTTTTGTGTCTCAGTTAGTGTCTTTAACATTTGCAACAATGTTCTGTTCATGCGTTCCACTTGACCATTCCCCATCGGGTGGTAGGGTGTTGTTCTGGACCCCGCCATGCCACTGAGTTTCTTTAACTGATGGAACAACTGATTTTCAAATTCTCCCCCTTGGTCATGGTGGATGCGGGACGGGAACCCAAATTTCAGGGCAAAGTCATTGAAGATGAGATTTGCAGCAGTTTTACCTGACTTTGATGTGGTGGCGTAGGCTTGAGTGAAACGTGTAAAATGATCAACAATCACGAGGATGTACTCATATCCCCCTTTGCATCTGTCGAGATGAAGGAAGTCTATACATACCAGTTCAAATGGCTGTGTTGTCACAATGTTTGTCAGAGGAGCTCTTGCTTCATGGGCTGGCTTTTTCTGCTTGACACAGCTACAAGTTTTAGTCACATAGTGCTCGATGTCAGATTGCATATATGGCCAGAAGAAGCGGTCACGTACTAGTGATACAGTGCGGTCAGTACCTTGGTGTCCCATGTTATTGTGCAACTCTTCCATCACTTTACCTTTGTACTGCTCTGGTAGAACTAACTGCTTGCGGGCTGTAGTGATTCTGTACAGAATGCCATCACTGTCTATTGTCAATTTGTCCCATTCTCTGAATAGGCATTTTGTCTTTGGACTGAATTCCTTTTGCTCTTTAACTGGCGGTTTGAAACCCGACAGTTTGAAATTGAGCACAGGACGGATGACCGGATCAGATTCTTGTGCTTCTCTTATCCTATCTTTTGGGATCGAGCTGGTTGTTGCAGTGGTTGTCTCACCTTCAGCTGACACTGACATAGCTGCAGCTGAAAGTGACCAAGGTACAACAGCCTCTTTCTGAACCTCGACTGCTTGTTTCGTGGCGGCAATGGTGTCTGGTGGAAGCTCCTCAGAACATTCTCTCATCAGTGACTCTACATCCAGTGGCATCCTTGACAACGCATCTGCATCGCCGTTCTCTCTGCCTGGCCTGTACTTTATTGTGAAGTGGAAATCAGCCAATTCTGAAACCCACCTGGAAGTGGTTGCGTTCAGTTTCGCAGTAGACAGAATGTAGCTGAGCGGGTTGTTATCGCTGTATACAGTGAAGGACGGAGCATAGTACAAATAATCATGGAACTTATCAGTGATTGCCCATTTTAGAGCTAGAAATTCTAGCTTGCCTGAGTGATAGTGATAGTTCTTCTCAGCTGTTGTTAAGGTTCGAGAGCCATAAGCAATGACCCTAAGCTTCCCATCTTGCTTTTGATAGAGAACTGCTCCCAAGCCTTGGTGTGACGCATCAGTGTGTACAACAAATGGCTGAGTGAAATCAGGGAAACCTAAGACTGGTGGGTGAAGCAAACACTCAATCAGCTGTTCAAGTGCCTGTTGATGCTGGTCAGTCCACAGGATTGGCTTGTTTGAGGGCACCACATGACTTAGTTTCTTTGTTTTTGTTTTCCGTGGGTGGTCAGGTAATTTCTCTGAGTCTGCTTTCAGGAGGTCATACAGGCAGCTGGCCCTCCTAGAAAAGTCCTTGATGTACTGTCTGTAGTAAGTGAGTAAACCAAGCATTTGTCTGAGCTGGCCCACAGTCCCTGGTCTGATTTCTTTCAATGCTCTTACTGCTTCAAAATCGGCTGGGTCAACTCGGCTGCCCTCTGCAGACACTACTCTGCCCAAATAACGGACCTGGGGTTTAAAGAGATCACACTTACTTGGTTTGAGTTTAATGCCATACTCTCTGAGGCGCCTCAAAACTTTTCGCACATCATTCACATGGCTGTCGAAAGTTTTACTGAAAACAAGCGTGTCGTCCAGATAAGGAATGCAGATGTCATCCCGGAGCCCTTCCAAACACTCCTCCATACACCGCTGAAAAGCTGCAGGAGCGTTCATGAGGCCGAATGGCATCCGTATCCACTCATAGAGTCCCCACGGAGTCACAAATGCTGTCAGTGGTCTGCTTTCTTCAGAGATGAACCCCTGGTGATAAGCTTTTCCCTGATCTAAGAGGGAGAACCAGGAATTACCACCTAAACTGTCCATGATGTCTTGGACCCGAGGGATGGGCTGGCGGTCGGGATGTGTCTTTCTGTTCAGGTCTCTGTAATCTATACACAACCGGAGGGTCCCATCCTTCTTACGAACGCACACGACAGGTGAAGAGTATGAAGAGTTTGACTTCCTAACCCAGCCCTGGGCTATGAGGTCATAAAGGTAACCCTTCATCTCCTGATACAGTGGCCTGGGCACTGACATGTATGTGCGCTTGACTGGTTCAGAGTCCTTTAGAGAAATAGTCATTTTCAATCGTTCAATGCAGCCAATGTCATTGTCTGACCTGGAGAAGGAGTGACACTCTTCTCTAAGCATTTGCCTAACAACCTCTCTCTGCTCTTCAGTTAGGTGAGTTAAACCTACTGGTGGATCCCACTGTTCAGTAGCAGTACATGGGGTTCGAACGCTGGTGTGATTCACTGTGGCTGGGGTAACAGTTTTTTCAAAGACTTGGGCAGGTAACACAGTCATAATGGTTTGTACTGTACCGATTATTGTGCGTCCTAGCAGGGCAATGTCGTGGTCAGTAGGGTTAGAGACATCAAGCCTGATAACTGGAAAAACACCTTTCCTGACTCTGACTAGTGTGTCAAAGAACTCAAGGTCGTCTGGCCACTGCGGGTTCAGGTCTGGCTGGAAAAGCATTGTCATGTCCTCTTTGAAAGGCTGGGAAGCTACGCGGCACTCAATCTGAATGCTACTGTGTTTTGGGATAGCAACCTTCTCTTTCTTGGTTTTCACTGCATATTCATCTGTCTGTTCTGCGCTAACAGCCTGTATAAAAGCACTCACCTTGTTTCTTTTGAGGCTTGGGAAAGCTGTTCTTATTGTACTGTATCGTTTAGTCTTTTCGGTCATTGTCAGGATGTGCTCGATAACATTGAAACCTATAATGGGATGAGATAGGTGACAGCCTTTCATTACCAGCACTGGGATGATCAGTTCCTTTGTTTCGTCAGTTTCAGAGGCTAGCCGAAAAGTTGTTTCAATCCATCCCAGGTACGGCATTTCAGTCCCATTTGCTGCAGTCAACCTGAGATCAGCAGGTGAGTCCAGGATTTCTGAAACATCCCTAAGCCTTGCGTTTGGGAGAGATTCCTCTTTCCATCGTTCATCAATGACCGATACCTGAGAGCCTGTGTCCCATAGAGCTTGGAGGTGGTGGCGATTCAGGTGACACTCAATAAGGCACTGTCTGCCGACTAGCGAGGTGACCTTACGGGGGTGGCGACCTTGAGCTAGGGATGGTAAAGAGTGGGCATTTTCCTCTGTGCAGGAAAACCTTCCACTGGTAGAGTTACTTTTCAGGTGAGTGCATTTTTCCTTATGTTTAATCCAATGTTGATTTTGACATACTTTGGAACAGTACAGTGTCTCTTTACATTATGAACATTGTTTCAGGTTCTCAAATGAATCTTCTCTGGCACAATTTGCACATTTCTGGAACTTTTTGGTAGCTATGGTTAACACTCGTCCCTCAGCGGTAACCTTTCCCCGTTTAAATGGCCCTCCCTTGATGGTCTGACTCCCCGGATTTTACATCCAGCTTGAAAATGTTCTCCACTCCCACATCGGAAGCAGTGTGTGCAGCGTGCATCTGTTCTGGCCTGCTGGCAGACAAAACACCTCCTTGGAGCTTGAGCAGAGCGGTTGGCATACCGGTTAGGTGCATATTGATGCTGCGCAGGGTCAGGTGCTTGGGACTGACTGTAGTTGCTGTAATACTGCTGCTGGGAAACAGGTGGCTGGGGGTCCCAATCTGGCCTCCTAACTGGAGGTGGGGCATAGGCACAAGGCGGTGACTGAAACATAGGCTGCTGTAATGTCTCCTTAATCTGAGCAATCTCTGCACTGAGACCTTTTAGAGAAGCTACACCTGTCTTAAGTTCAGCTAACTCTGTTAACAGTTCTACTGGTATCTTGACTTTGGCTTCCTTCACAGGACACTTTGTGGATGGCGTATCATCTAACTGGACTACACTTACAGTTGTAGCAGGCTGTGGGGCATGAAACCGCTTTTTGTTTCATCTTTCTATCTCATTAGCACAAGCAATGTTAAGCTTCTCTAGCAAAACCTCATCTGATGTTTCACTATCTAGCAGGAGAGGCTGCATGTCTATCCTGATACTGTCACTCTGGAGACCTGTAAGGACTGTGTGTAAACACATGCGCTGGACTAGAGCAGGGTCATACTTAAACCCTGATTCTGACTCCTGGGATGCAAACAGTACTTTTTGCCTCAAATCTAAAACACGCATCAGGAAGCTTTGAGGGGTCTCCTTGCTATGCTGTGCTTCTGAAGCTAGCTGTTTGTAAAGCTCTGTAGCACTCTTCTCTTGGAAGTGGGAACGCAGGATACATCTAAGTGTGGGAAGAGTTAGCTGGGGTTTACCTTCCAAGTAACTGCGTAGCTGTGAGCCTGGAGAAATAGCCCTGACTACTGCGTCTACTATTTCTACCCCAGGATAGCCTCTGTTACGTGCACTCTCGATCTGATGGGCAAGGCTGGAAAAAAATCTGTTTATCTTTCTGGCCCGGTTCACCTATCTGACCAGATATTTTAAACTCTTTGCGCCAGTATGAGCTGGGCTGTGCATTGGGTGAGAGCGGCACGCTCCCCTGAAGATTGGCATGGGGTTGGGGCTGACGCAGAGAATCACTGGCTTTGGCTGCAGTAATCTGCTCAGTTCCCACCCTTTGTTGTGGGGTTACAGTTCTCAGTTCCTCTATTCTGTGATGTGTTCCGGCTGTTTCAATATCATGGTCAGTTTGCCATGTTTTGTTATCTATGCCACTGATCATCTCTGTCATTTTGTCTTTAAGTAGCAACAATTCCGACATGCCTCCATCTTCTAACTCTGCAACTTCCTCTCTTTCAAGGAACATCATAATGTGAGTCATCAATGATATGCGGGATTTGTCTTGAACATCTCTTCTCTGTTCGCCTGATATGTCAAGGAAATCACATATCTCTAGTAACTTGTCTTTAGTCAGGGTGTGCAATTCTCCTACTACCTCTTCCTGTAGTTCTTCCAAGGCGGTTGTCATGTTGACAGAACAGGAGGAACTTTTACTGTGCAGGAGTTGACTCTGAATTAGATGGTCCTTACTGCCTCTGATGGTCGATCAATGGCCTCAGTTGACACGTACTTAACCACCAACTTCCAGCTCTCCTCAAACAGCAACACTTTCCTCACTGCAGCCTGCCTGAGTTATTATGTGGGGATTTAGCTGGCTCGGAATTCAGCGACCAGGATGTGGAAACTGGACATCTGAGCAGCTATCTCAGCAGTGCCTCCAAAAATGTTACACCCCTGAAAAAGGGTAGAAAGAATCACGAGAGCGTGATACGGAATGTTTACTCATGGAACGTTTAGTGCAATCATTTTACAAAAGTAACACATTTTACAGAATAACAGATCTACAGGAAATAGAGTTTTGTAGGGTACAAGGCTTATTCAAATCATAACAGTATACACTGTACATCACTGAAACAAATACTATTTTCAATATAACTGTCAAGCAAAGCTTTAACTCAGTAAACCAAAACACAATTTATCAACAGGCAATAAAGTGTTTGAAAAACCATTACACAAATATCACCGCAAAATATCTTATTAACAATGCACAGGTTCATTCACAATCGACATAAAATGGCAGCTACGTAGCAGTACCTAGCAGTGCGTAGCTAGCTGCAACCGAGCACGGCTCATATTACTCTGCAAACTTAACTAACTTCCTCAATATGTTACTAAAACAAACCTTAAACACTCTTGACATGTTAGCAAGTTATTACATTTAAATTACTCTTTTTAATCATCAATAACGTACCTGAAAAAGGGTAGAAAGAATCACGAGAGCGTGATACGGAATGTTTACTCATGGAACGTTTAGTGCAATGAGAAAAAAGACCGCGAATTCTCCGTGAACTTGAGTGGAGACCAGAGCAATCGATCTCAGGCTCATAGATTAAGAGCATTTAGTAGATCACAGATTAACACTTTTCCACGACAACATAAAGTAATCAACATAACGTTTACACATTCCTCTCACAATTCGTACCCTTTGTATGCTTGACGGATTTTAACATTTATTATATAAATGTTATCAATCTATCAACTAATACTGAATGCATGATCTTCTTAACCTTAGATGTTTTAAGATCCTCACATACTATGAATTTACTAATACTTTTTAATGTATAACAGGCTATTAGTATTTCCTTTAACCTGTCACATGTGCAAGTATGGCACTTATTTACACGTGTGTATGTGTGTGTGTCCGTGCATGAGCACGTGTGTGTTACAGTTAAAAACTACTTTGACTACCACCACTGATTTTTGTATGCTAGCTATGCTACCAGCTTATACGAACGGGAGTTAGCATTTAGCAGGCATTTTTTCTTAACCTGAAAAGGGACAACTTCTACATTTTATGCAGCGAAAATAGCCAAATATACACTACCGGTCAAAATATTTAGAACACCTACTCATTCAAGAGATGTTCTTTATTTTTACTATTTTGTAGAATAATTTTACTACATTGTAGAATAATAGTGAAGACATAACTATGAAATAACAGATGGCATCATGTAGTAACCAAAAAAGTGTTAAAACAAATCAAAATATATTTGAGATTCTTCAAATAGCCACTCTTTGCCTTGATGACAGCTTTGCACACTCTTGGCATTCCCTCAACCAGCTTCACCTGGAATGCTTCGAGCACTTGTTGGCTGCTTTTCCTTCACTCTGCGGTCCGACTCATCACAAGCCATCAAGGCAAAGTGTGGCTATTTGAAGAATCTCAAATATAAAATATATTTTGACTTATTTAACACTTTTTTGGTTAATACATGATTCCATATATGTTATTTCAAAGTTTTGATGACTTCACTATTATTCTACAATGTAGAATTATTATTTTTTAAATAAGAAAAACCCTTGAATGAGTAGGTGGAAGCTGTTATAGCAGCAACTCCTTATTAATACCCATGATATTGGAATGAGGTGTTTGACAAGTAGGTGTCCACATACTTTTGGTCATGTAGTGTGTCACCCTCACTCCTGAAAATAAAAAAGAACAAGAGCCTTTGTTGTTTGATTGCACCTACAACTTCTTAATTCATCAAACACCGGGCCTTTTTGTGCCACCGCCAGCTACTGCACCCATTATTCTGGGTTTTGAAAACAGGAAGAAAAAAAAACAATGACACTGAACCTATAGAGCTACCGCTAGTGCTAGGATTTACAATGGTGCTAGTTTTGTTAAAATTGAGCCCAGAGATTTCACAGGCGTATACTGCATATGCAAAGAAATGTGGATATGATACTATGATGCATTCTTGTCAGGCTAGGTAGGATCCAACATTCAGATGTAAGATGACTTGGCCTTGTAAAAGCTTGGAGTGGAGTAGAGAACTTCCCCTGCCAAAACAAGTGGTAATTCAATAACGCAATGGTATGCTGTTGTCTACTGTAGGGAATATTGGTCCATTTGACTATTTATCAATATTTAGAGCACTGATGCACAATCTTGTCCATCAGGAGCTGTATGGATCAAGTGTCAGAGTAGGAGTGCTGCTCTAGAATCAGTTGAGTCTTTTAGATCATAATGAATAGTGGATTTGTATTTATTATGTATTTATTTATTACCATTAAATGATGCAAAGGCAGTAGTTACTCTTCCTGGAGTCCAGCAAAAGGCAGTTATGTACAATTTTAAAACATTACATTTCATAACACTTTAAGTGTACCCTCAAGCCACTAATCTACAACACAAAATCCATGTGTACGCGTGTGTATAGTACTAAACCCATTTCTTCCTTTATAGGTTCTAGGATCTCGGCCCCCGACAGGTAAGTAAGTACAAAATTGCAATGTTTATTTTAAGTACAAAATGACAATAAAAGAACCTTTAGCATACAGTAGTACTCAAGTGTAGTGAAAGTAGTCCAATCTAGGGTACTCTGTCCAGGAGTTTGAGACCGAATCGGCCGGAGAGTGGGAACGGTAGAAACTCAGTCCAGTCAGTTGGGAGCAGATAGGGAATAGTTCAGTTGGCAGATTCCAGTCCGGCTTTTACTCCAGCCACATGCTTCCTCAAGCCCTAATGGCGCGGGAGATACTGAAATCTAACAAGCGGAGTCAACCTTGAATGACTTTTCTTGGAAATCTGTTCACTAATCACAATTTTTTTTATTTGGCATGCATGATGTGCTCGAGAGCCCTTATTTGTTTTTTTATATATTTTTTTTATTATGCATGCCAAGAGTGTGCAAAGCTGTCATCAAGGCAAAGGGTGGCTACTTTAAAGAATCTCAAATATAAAATATCTTTAGATTTGTTTAACACTTTTTTGGATACTACATGATACCATATGTGTTATTTCATAGTTGTGATGTCTTCACTATTATTCTATAATGTAGAAAATACAAAAAATGACGAAAATCCTTGAATGAGCAGGTGTGTCCAAACTGTCGACTGGTACTGTATATAATATAATTTACCTCCTGTTGTGAATTTACTCTCATTAATCTGATTACTGTTATTTATCGAATCAACTAACTATGTTTAATTGTTAACCGATTAAATGAATCATGTAACAATTAACTCATTAGGTATTTGGGGACCCACGAGAGCGGTTGTTTAAAGACTTACCATCCCCCGAATTAAACTCTAAAGGTCTTTACCTATTACATTCATAAAGCAGTCGCGGAGCTGCAGCCTGGCGATGTTCTGGTCTAGTCTGGGAGGTGAGTTTATTTTCTTCACCTCATGTTGAGGTTCAAAGTTTCAAACATTTCCAACCTGTAGAGACCGCTCCACGCTTTTCTGGTCTAATGTTAATCTCTCTACCAATCCTTTTATGCACTCTGGCCAAAGGGGACTGTTCCATCAGTCTGACACGCTCTCTGACCTCACTCGGGACGTGGCTACTTACTATGCAGTTTATAGGAGATAGATTCTCTTATGGCTCCTAAAATCACATTATCTTACAATTTTTTCCAACTGCTTACACACAAAATCTTTTCATGTCACATGATTTTTGAAACCTCTCACTCAAAGTGCAAAACTACACACCAAATACCCAAAACCATAAGCTATTTCTCAGCCTTTGACTCAGTTGTCAATTGCATAAAACACTTTTTTCAAAGCACTACACACAATTCTCTACCTAAAACACAAAAATCTAACAGGAAGTGACTTGCTTTCCTTTTCCAAACACAACCAATCAAAATGCTACACTTATTCACCAGGTCACACACATACTCCTCACATGTGCAAACACTAATAGCTTAACTCATCACTAACCAATCACTGCTTTACTGTAGTATAGGCCTATAAATAGGTCAAATGTCAGATTACCTGTTTTGAACAATGGATGCCAACAATGGACAGAGAGCAAGAGGAGTAGGAGGGAGAGGAAGAGGAAGAAGAGGACGAGGGCAAAGAAGAGAAGGAAGGAGAGCCATCTCTGATTACAGTTTTCCTCAGTCGCTTTGGTGCATTTTTCACATCATCCCTAACATGTGCAAAATAATAAGTGCATTTCTCAGAACAATTTGTACAAACTGCAATATACAATAGATCTGTTTCTAAAGCTAGTCAATCACTAAAAATCCTTTGCACGTCTCTCAAAAGTAAATATTCATGCCAATGATCATGTCAGTGTCATCAGAATGATAAGTCATTCAGTCATTGTTCACGAACAAGGTCGTCAAAATGTTTAGGCATGTTGTCAATGTAACTGTGTACTTTGACAGTATTACCTGATGTAAACTTAGGCTACAGTTTGGATGACAGTTACTGTATTGAAAATGCACAAGGCTGCACTTCTATGGCATATATCAATTTCAACAGTACTATTTACATATTACTGTATGTGGGTTATTGATTGAAAGAGACTGGACAACCCAAGGGGTGTTACACCCCTGAAAAAGGGTAGAAAGAATCACGAGAGCGTGATACGGAATGTTTACTCATGGAACGTTTAGTGCAATCATTTTACAAAAGTAACACATTTTACAGAATAACAGATCTACAGGAAATAGAGTTTTGTAGGGTACAAGGCTTATTCAAATCATAACAGTATACACTGTACATCACTGAAACAAATACTATTTTCAATATAACTGTCAAGCAAAGCTTTAACTCAGTAAACCAAAACACAATTTATCAACAGGCAATAAAGTGTTTGAAAAACCATTACACAAATATCACCGCAAAATATCTTATTAACAATGCACAGGTTCATTCACAATCGACATAAAATGGCAGCTACGTAGCAGTACCTAGCAGTGCGTAGCTAGCTGCAACCGAGCACGGCTCATATTACTCTGCAAACTTAACTAACTTCCTCAATATGTTACTAAAACAAACCTTAAACACTCTTGACATGTTAGCAAGTTATTACATTTAAATTACTCTTTTTAATCATCAATAACGTACCTGAAAAAGGGTAGAAAGAATCACGAGAGCGTGATACGGAATGTTTACTCATGGAACATTTAGTGCAATGAGAAAAAAGACCGCGAATTCTCCGTGAACTTGAGTGGAGACCAGAGCAATCGATCTCAGGCTCATAGATTAAGAGCATTTAGTAGATCACAGATTAACACTTTTATCCACGACAACATAAAGTAATCAACATAACGTTTACACATTCCTCTCACAATTCGTACCCTTTGTATGCTTGACGGATTTTAACATTTATTATATAAATGTTATCAATCTATCAACTAATACTGAATGCATGATCTTCTTAACCTTAGATGTTTTAAGATCCTCACATACTATGAATTTACTAATACTTTTTAATGTATAACAGGCTATTAGTATTTCCTTTAACCTGTCACACTCTCCCCGACAAAATAAATGTTGTCCCAACATTACCAACATTGTCTTCTTCAACAGTCTGTATGCACTGGACCTAGAAAATCCTCTTCTGTAAGGTAGTACTTGAGCAGAGGTCAAGGGTCACAGTTCAAATATAAGTAACAAGTTATTCACAGTCCATATCTGTTGACCAAGCTGTATAACATAAACAGTCCTTTCTCATACTATTGATCAACAGTCCATCAATTTTAATGATCTAAATGCATAGCCTGCAAATTGTCTCGTGACAGTCTGTGAAATCAGTCAGTAGTCCATGGTCAAACATGTCAACTCTGTAGCCTCATGTTTGCTGAAGCCCATACATGTAAGGTGGCTGAAAGTAACATTGCTGTAGTGATGGCAGCCATGGAACCAGTCCTGGTGCAGAGTAGACAGGGAACAACTGTGGCTGGATACTGTAGCAGGAAGGGATACCAAGCTGATCATAGGTGATACGTCTTGGAGGCTGTCTCTCTCTTTGTGGCAGCTGGTAGGCTGGTTCCTCAGGTTCAGCAGCATCAGTTAAGGAAGGAAAGGCACTTGGTGGACGATCATCAGGCAAATTTTCAGCAGGCAAGTTCATCTCCTCAGCAGGCAGGTCTTGAACTGTTGTTGTCTCCTCCAGCCGCTTTTCAACAAGAGGCTGTGCTGGTAGCGTATCAGGGACTGGCACCGCAACTGTCTGTTTCACTGGTGGGGGCCTGTGTTCCCACTCTCTCGCTGGTTCAGCATTCCTCTCCTCAGGTACTGTAGGAGATGTGGGAACCTGTAGCGGCTCACGATGAAGGTCATATTCATCCCCGCTGTCATCAGAATCTAGAGGATGTGATGCAGGCTGATGTCTCCTTTTTTTCAGACTTTTGTCATCTTTGGTCATTTCTGGTTGTGTCTCAAAAGGTAAGTGGTCACAGGACATGAGCAGGTTTCTGTGCAGGACCCTGGAGCGTCCCCTACCCTTTTCTGGTCTCAATTCATAAATCGGCAGGTCTGAACCCATTTGTCTCACTACTGTGTGAATTGTATCTTCCCAATAGTTACGGAGTTTGCCTGGTCCTCCTCTTGGTGTCAGGTTTTTAATCAGAACTCGCTCGCCAGGCTGTAGCACTGAACTCCTAACTTTAGTGTCATAGTACTTCTTACTTCTTTCAGTAGCTTTCTGAGCATTTTCATTTGCAATTGCGTATGCTTCTTCCATCCCTCGTTTCCAGTTCTCCACGTAGTCTCGATGGTTACTGGAACCTGCCTCTGTGCACAATCCAAAGAGCATATCAACTGGAAGCCTGGGTGATCTCCCAAACAGAAGATAAAATGGTGAATAGCCAGTCACTTCGCAACGGGTGCAGTTATAGGCAGAAACCAGTTTGTTCAGAGACTCCTTCCAATTTGACTTTTGTGTCTCAGTTAGTGTCTTTAACATTTGCAACAATGTTCTGTTCATGCGTTCCACTTGACCATTCCCCATCGGGTGGTAGGGTGTTGTTCTGGACCCCGCCATGCCACTGAGTTTCTTTAACTGATGGAACAACTGATTTTCAAATTCTCCCCCTTGGTCATGGTGGATGCGGGACGGGAACCCAAATTTCAGGGCAAAGTCATTGAAGATGAGATTTGCAGCAGTTTTACCTGACTTTGATGTGGTGGCGTAGGCTTGAGTGAAACGTGTAAAATGATCAACAATCACGAGGATGTACTCATATCCCCCTTTGCATCTGTCGAGATGAAGGAAGTCTATACATACCAGTTCAAATGGCTGTGTTGTCACAATGTTTGTCAGAGGAGCTCTTGCTTCATGGGCTGGCTTTTTCTGCTTGACACAGCTACAAGTTCTAGTCACATAGTGCTCGATGTCAGATTGCATATATGGCCAGAAGAAGCGGTCACGTACTAGTGATACAGTGCGGTCAGTACCTTGGTGTCCCATGTTACTGTGCAACTCTTCCATCACTTTACCTTTGTACTGCTCTGGTAGAACTAACTGCTTGCGGGCTGTAGTGATTCTGTACAGAATGCCATCACTGTCTATTGTCAATTTGTCCCATTCTCTGAATAGGCATTTTGTCTTTGGACTGAATTCCTTTTGCTCTTTAACTGGCGGTTTGAAACCCGACAGTTTGAAATTGAGCACAGGACGGATGACCGGATCAGATTCTTGTGCTTCTCTTATCCTATCTTTTGGGATCGAGCTGGTTGTTGCAGTGGTTGTCTCACCTTCAGCTGACACTGACATAGCTGCAGCTGAAAGTGACCAAGGTACAACAGCCTCTTTCTGAACCTCGACTGCTTGTATCGTGGCGGCAATGGTGTCTGGTGGAAGCTCCTCAGAACATTCTCTCATCAGTGACTCTACATCCAGTGGCATCCTTGACAACGCATCTGCATCACCGTTCTCTCTGCCTGGCCTGTACTTTATTGTGAAGTGGAAATCAGCCAATTCTGAGACCCACCTGGAAGTGGTTGCGTTCAGTTTCGCAGTAGACAGAATGTAGCTGAGCGGGTTGTTATCGCTGTATACAGTGAAGGACGGAGCATAGTACAAATAATCATGGAACTTATCAGTGATTGCCCATTTTAGAGCTAGAAATTCTAGCTTGCCTGAGTGATAGTGATAGTTCTTCTCAGCTGTTGTTAAGGTTCGAGAGCCATAAGCAATGACCCTAAGCTTCCCATCTTGCTTTTGATAGAGAACTGCTCCCAAGCCTTGGTGTGACGCATCAGTGTGTACAACAAATGGCTGAGTGAAATCAGGGAAACCTAAGACTGGTGGGTGAAGCAAACACTCAATCAGCTGTTCAAGTGCCTGTTGATGCTGGTCAGTCCACAGGATTGGCTTGTTTGAGGGCACCACATGACTTAGTTTCTTTGTTTTTGTTTTCCGTGGGTGGTCAGGTAATTTCTCTGAGTCTGCTTTCAGGAGGTCATACAGGCAGCTGGCCCTCCTAGAAAAGTCTTTGATGTACTGTCTGTAGTAAGTGAGTAAACCAAGCATTTGTCTGAGCTGGCCCACAGTCCCTGGTCTGATTTCTTTCAATGCTCTTACTGCTTCAAAATCGGCTGGGTCAACTCGGCTGCCCTCTGCAGACACTACTCTGCCCAAATAACGGACCTGGGGTTTAAAGAGATCACACTTACTTGGTTTGAGTTTAATGCCATACTCTCTGAGGCGCCTCAAAACTTTTCGCACATCATTCACATGGCTGTCGAAAGTTTTACTGAAAACAAGCGTGTCGTCCAGATAAGGAATGCAGATGTCATCCCGGAGCCCTTCCAAACACTCCTCCATACACCGCTGAAAAGCTGCAGGAGCGTTCATGAGGCCGAATGGCATCCGTATCCACTCATAGAGTCCCCACGGAGTCACAAATGCTGTCAGTGGTCTGCTTTCTTCAGAGATGAACCCCTGGTGATAAGCTTTTCCCTGATCTAAGAGGGAGAACCAGGAATTACCACCTAAACTGTCCATGATGTCTTGGACCCGAGGGATTGGCTGGCGGTCGGGGTGTGTCTTTCTGTTCAGGTCTCTATAATCTATACACAACCGGAGGGTCCCATCCTTCTTACGAACGCACACGACAGGTGAAGAATATGAAGAGTTTGACTTCCTAACCCAGCCCTGGGCTATGAGGTCATAAAGGTAACCCTTCATCTCCTGATACAGTGGCCTGGGCACTGACATGTATGTGCGCTTGACTGGTTCAGAGTCCTTTAGAGAAATAGTCATTTTCAATCGTTCAATGCAGCCAATGTCATTGTCTGACCTGGAGAAGGAGTGACACTCTTCTCTAAGCATTTGCCTAACAACCTCTCTCTGCTCTTCAGTTAGGTGAGTTAAACCTACTGGTGGATCCCACTGTTCAGTAGCAGTACATGGGGTTCGAACGCTGGTGTGATTCACTGTGGCTGGGGTAACAGTTTTTTCAAAGACTTGGGCAGGTAACACAGTCATAATGGTTTGTACTGTACCGATTATTGTGCGTCCTAGCAGGGCAATGTCGTGGTCAGTAGGGTTAGAGACATCAAGCCTGATAACTGGAAAAACACCTTTCCTGACTCTGACTAGTGTGTCAAAGAACTCAAGGTCGTCTGGCCACTGCGGGTTCAGGTCTGGCTGGAAAAGCATTGTCATGTCCTCTTTGAAAGGCTGGGAAGCTACGCGGCACTCAATCTGAATGCTACTGTGTTTTGGGATAGCAACCTTCTCTTTCTTGGTTTTCACTGCATATTCATCTGTCTGTTCTGCGCTAACAGCCTGTATAAAAGCACTCACCTTGTTTCTTTTGAGGCTTGGGAAAGCTGTTCTTATTGTACTGTATCGTTTAGTCTTTTCGGTCATTGTCAGGATGTGCTCGATAACATTGAAACCTATAATGGGATGAGATAGGTGACAGCCTTTCATTACCAGCACTGGGATGATCAGTTCCTTTGTTTCGTCAGTTTCAGAGGCTAGCCGAAAAGTTGTTTCAATCCATCCCAGGTACGGCATTTCAGTCCCATTTGCTGCAGTCAACCTGAGATCAGCAGGTGAGTCCAGGATTTCTGAAACATCCCTCAGCCTTGCATTTGGGAGAGATTCCTCTTTCCATCGTTCATCAATGACCGATACCTGAGAGCCTGTGTCCCATAGAGCTTGGAGGTGGTGGCGATTCAGGTGACACTCAATAAGGCACTGTCTGCCGACTAGCGAGGTGACCTTACGGGGGTGGCGACCTTGAGCTAGGGATGGTAAGGAGTGGGCATTTTCCTCTGTGCAGGAAAACCTTCCACTGGTAGAGTTACTTTTCAGGTGAGTGCATTTTTCCTTATGTTTAATCCAATGTTGATTTTGACATACTTTGGAACAGTACAGTGTCTCTTTACATGATGAACATTGTTTCAGGTTCTCAAATGAATCTTCTCTGGCACAATTTGCACATTTCTGGAACTTTTTGGTAGCTATGGTTAACACTCGTCCCTCAGCGGTAACCTTTCCCCGTTTAAATGGCCCTCCCTTGATGGTCTGACTCCCCGGATTTTACATCCAGCTTGAAAATGTTCTCCACTCCCACATCGGAAGCAGTGTGTGCAGCGTGCATCTGTTCTGGCCTGCTGGCAGACAAAACACCTCCTTGGAGCTTGAGCAGAGCGGTTGGCATACCGGTTAGGTGCATATTGATGCTGCGCAGGGTCAGGTGCTTGGGACTGACTGTAGTTGCTGTAATACTGCTGCTGGGAAACAGGTGGCTGGGGGCCCCAATCTGGCCTCCTAACTGGAGGTGGGGCATAGGCACAAGGCGGTGACTGAAACATAGGCTGCTGTAATGTCTCCTTAATCTGAGCAATCTCTGCACTGAGACCTTTTAGAGAAGCTACATCTGTCTTAAGTTCAGCTAACTCTGTTAACAGTTCTACTGGTATCTTGACTTTGGCTTCCTTCCCAGGACACTTTGTGGATGGCGTATCATCTAACTGGACTACACTTACAGTTGTAGCAGGCTGTGGGGCATGAAACCGCTTTTTGTTTCGTCTTTCTATCTCATTAGCACAAGCAATGTTAAGCTTCTCTAGCAAAACCTCATCTGATGTTTCGCTATCTAGCAGGAGAGGCTGCATGTCTATCCTGATACTGTCACTCTGGAGACCTGTAAGGACTGTGTGTAAACACATGCGCTGGACTAGAGCAGGGTCATACTTAAGCCCTGATTCTGACTCCTGGGATGCAAACAGTACTTTTTGCCTCAAATCTAAAACACGCATCAGGAAGCTTTGAGGGGTCTCCTTGCTATACTGTGCTTCTGAAGCTAGCTGTTTGTAAAGCTCTGTAGCACTCTTCTCTTGGAAGTGGGAACGCAGGATACATCTAAGTGTGGGAAGAGTTAGCTGGGGTTTACCTTCCAAGTAACTGCGTAGCTGTGAGCCTGGAGAAATAGCCCTGACTACTGCGTCTACTATTTCTACCTCAGGATAGCCTCTGTTAAGTCCACTCTCGATCTGATGGGCAAGGCTGGAAAAAATCAGTTTATCTTTCTGGCCCGGTTCACCTATCTGACCAGATATTTTAAACTCTTTGCGCCAGTATGAGCTGGGCTGTGCATTGGGTGAGAGCGGCACGCTCCCCTGAAGATTGGCATGGGGTTGGGGCTGACGCAGAGAATCACTGGCTTTGGCTGCAGTAATCTGCTCAGTTCCCACCCTTTGTTGTGGGGTTACAGTTCTCAGTTCCTCTATTCTGTGATGTATTCCGGCTGTTTCAATATCATGGTCAGTTTGCCATGTTTTGTTATCTATGCCACTTATCATCTCTGTCATTGTCTCTTTAAGTAGCAACAATTCCGACATGCCGCCATCTTCTAACTCTGCAACTTCCTCTCTTTCAAGGAACCTCATAATGTGAGTCATCAATGATATGCGGGATTTGTCTTGAACATCTCTTCTCTGTTCGCCTGATATGTCAAGGAAATCACATATCTCTAGTAACTTGTCTTTAGTCAGGGTGTGCAATTCTCCTACTACCTCTTCCTGTAGTTCTTCCAAGGCGGTTGTCATGTTGACAGAACAGGAGGAACTTTTACTGTGCAGGAGTTGACTCTGAATTAGATGGTCCTTACTGTCTCTGATGGTCGATCAATGGCCTCAGTTGACACGTACTTAACCACCAACTTCCAGCTCTCCTCGAACAGCAACACTTTCCTCACTGCAGCCTGCCTGAGTTATTATGTGGGGATTTAGCTGGCTCGGAATTCAGCGACCAGGATGTGGAAACTGGACATCTGAGCAGCTATCTCAGCGGAGCCTCCAAAAATGTTACACCCCTGAAAAAGGGTAGAAAGAATCACGAGAGCGTGATACGGAATGTTTACTCATGGAACGTTTAGTGCAATCATTTTACAAAAGTAACACATTTTACAGAATAACAGATCTACAGGAAATAGAGTTTTGTAGGGTACAAGGCTTATTCAAATCATAACAGTATACACTGTACATCACTGAAACAAATACTATTTTCAATATAACTGTCAAGCAAAGCTTTAACTCAGTAAACCAAAACACAATTTATCAACAGGCAATAAAGTGTTTGAAAAACCATTACACAAATATCACCGCAAAATATCTTATTAACAATGCACAGGTTCATTCACAATCGACATAAAATGGCAGCTACGTAGCAGTACCTAGCAGTGCGTAGCTAGCTGCAACCGAGCACGGCTCATATTACTCTGCAAACTTAACTAACTTCCTCAATATGTTACTAAAACAAACCTTAAACACTCTTGACATGTTAGCAAGTTATTACATTTAAATTACTCTTTTTAATCATCAATAACGTACCTGAAAAAGGGTAGAAAGAATCACGAGAGCGTGATACGGAATGTTTACTCATGGAACATTTAGTGCAATGAGAAAAAAGACCGCGAATTCTCCGTGAACTTGAGTGGAGACCAGAGCAATCGATCTCAGGCTCATAGATTAAGAGCATTTAGTAGATCACAGATTAACACTTTTATCCACGACAACATAAAGTAATCAACATAACGTTTACACATTCCTCTCACAATTCGTACCCTTTGTATGCTTGACGGATTTTAACATTTATTATATAAATGTTATCAATCTATCAACTAATACTGAATGCATGATCTTCTTAACCTTAGATGTTTTAAGATCCTCACATACTATGAATTTACTAATACTTTTTAATGTATAACAGGCTATTAGTATTTCCTTTAACCTGTCACAGGGGCACAAAAGGAAAAAAACTAAATTAGAAAGAAACACAGGAAACCACCCCTAAGGCACAGCTTTGCCCGCAGCACTGTTGTGCTGTCTCTACACATCCAGACGTTCCTGTCTGTCGGCCCACATATTCTCATCCACATCACACCGGATATTTTCCCTTCCAATGCAACGTGGAAAGAATCTTTTGGAATGCCTTATCCATCCTCTGCAGGCGTCTACTGTGATGTCCTCACATGCTGCATCCATTGCTGCCAGCATTGTCATCTGTGTGTGTGGCTGACGATCGTACACCTTCCACCTCCATGCTGAAAATAACTCCTCAATTGGGTTAAGGAATGGTGAATAAGGTGGGAGGAATTGTATGAGCATCCACGGGTGGGTCACAAACCATTGCCTTATGATGTTTGATCGATGGAAACTCACATTATCACAAATGACCACATACTTTGGCAAATCCTCTCTAAACAGACCCCTCTCATCATCAGGGATGAGAGCCCTGTAGAGAGTCTCTAAAAAGTTGAGTAGATGCTGGGTGTTGTATGGCCCTATAATGGGGATATGGGTTAGGACACCATGCACCGAAATAGCAGCACACATGCTGATATTTCCTCCCCGTTGGCCTGGCAAATCCACAGTAGCTCTGTGACCGATGATATTCCGACCCCGCCTTCTGCATTTGGTCAGGTTGAAGCCAGCCTCATCCACGTATACAAAGTTGTGAGAGGGTTCACTTGATTCCAACTCCATTATACGCTATATCCCAGAACACACAGTTGAATTTGTTTTGGTAAGGAAGAGTGACATAAAATGTACATATATTGCATGTTCCTTCCACAGCAATGGAAATGTGTGCAGTTTATGCTTACTGTACTATGTGTCACTATAAAATGTTGCTGTAAAGTAGTTATATAGATATATGTTTTACCTGTACATACTGGTACCGTAGCTCCTTAACTCTGTCCTCATTCCTTTGGAATGGTACACGGTACAGCTGTTTCATACTCATCTGGTTTCTATGCAGCACCCTGTCGATGGTTGAGATGCTAACCGTATGGATGTTTTCAAAGACATCGTTGTCTTCTATAATAGTCCTTTGTATTTCCCTGAGTCTCATGGTATTGTTTGCTCGGACCATGGTGCAAATAGCCTCCTCCTGTTGAGGTGTGAAAAGGCGTCCTCTGCCACCGGTATGAGGTAATCTTGCAGTCCTATGTGGGGAAAAATGCAGTGATGCATCGCACACTTTCACATAGACAAAAACTATGCGAACACACATTTTACTGTAAAACATACAGGTGGGTGCATGTAAGGTGCAGTATGTATCTGTATAGAGTATATTTCTGTATGCTGTGAAATACAAGTGGACTACTGTAATATGAAGCATTGTAGGAAGTATACAGTATACTGCTTATATATAGTAACAGTGCACTGTACATTGGTGGACATAGCTGTTCTCTCTTCGAAACGTTTGAACTATTGAGGACACGGTTGATCTCCCAATATTCGGCTGCACCCTTCGACCCGCCTCAGCCATTGTAAGGCCATGATTGACAACATGGTCTACAATAGTGGCCCTTATGTCATCAGATATGCGCCTATGTCCTCTTCTGCCTCTTCCTCTGTTTTGCCTTCCACCACGCATCCTTGCTCCTCTTCTTCCTCCTCTTGGCTGTTGACCCTGTTCGTTTCCTGGTCCATCCATTATCGGAAAATTGCAACTCTGTGTTGTGGTCTGTCTATATATGCTTGCCAATTGATTCTTCATGAGATGCACCTTTGAGCAATTTAGACAACTGGTTGATTGTTGGTTGAACTAACACTTTACATTCCTTCATGAGTGAGGGTCAATTTCACCTGCACGATTCATCAATTCACGTTTTTGTACAAAAGGTCTAATAGAAATGTGTAAAACTATGCTTGACAGTATGACAAATAGTTCAACAATTTTGCATGTAATGGCTTATGCAAGGAACTAATGCCTAGATGTTTTGAGGGGTAAGACTATTCAACAGAGAACCATCTACTATATTTTGATCAACATGACATGAGCAATTGATAATGTGGAAAAAAGCTAACACTTGTACATTATCAATTGCAATTTGTTCAAAGGAATAAGAAATTGCTTTAATGATGTGCACAAGTGACTATGATTTGGAATTTGTACAAGTAGTATCAAGAATTGCACTTTTGATCTAAGAAATGCACCAAAGCGACTGAGAAAAACTGTAGATTAGGGCAACACTTGTTGATCATGTGATCAACCACGGTTTGACCATGAGAGAGGCTGGACTGAGAGTCGATTTACAGTGGCGTCCATAATTCGAACCTTCAGAAATGAGAACAGGTATGCAACTATCTAATGACTATTTTAGCATTACAGTAATGTACTGTAAAATATGTATGACTGCATAGTATTGCATAAACATTTGTAACTCTAAGCCATCCATTTACTGCACTGCATTGAATGAATGAGGTTGGTTATCATGCTGTACTACATGTTTTTGTACATTGTTTACAGTTCCTATGCTGAACACATACTGTGTTTGAATTCTGTACAGAGTGGAAAGGCAAAGACATCATGGAGGACGAGGACGCTTGTTTACAGATGTACAAGAGACTGCAATTATAAATATGGTTTTGGCCAACAATGCAATTAGGATTCGAGAGATAAGAGAGCATATCTTGAATAATGACACCATATTTAACAACATCAATGCTGTAAGCCTGTCGACCATACAACGCATCCTCCAACAGCACCGAGTGACGATGAAACAACTTTACAAGGTGCCATTTGAGAGAAACTCTGGCAGAGTCAAGAATATGCGACATGACTTTGTAGAGGTATGTATGCAACACTACTTCCAGTACTTCACATACCATATTTACTCATCTGTATATCCTTTTGTCTGGTACAGAGAGTATTGGAGCTGGATGCCAATGTAATTCACCATGAATTTATTTATGTGGATGAGGTTGGCTTCACCAAAACCAGGCGCCGCGGAAGAAATGTAATAGGACAGAGGGCAATTACCAATGTCCCTGGACAGCGTGGGGGTAATATAACTATATGGGCTGCCATCACTCAAAACGGGGTCCTCCATCACAATGCCACACTGGGTCGGTAAAACACCGGCCATATGCTCACTTTTCTGGATGCAATTTACACAATGCTTGTTGCTGATCCAGATCAGGAACCTGCTAGATTTGTGGTTTTATGGGACAATGTTAGTTTTCACCGGGCTGTTCTGGTCCAAAACTGGTTTGCCACCCATCCACAATTTGTAGTTTTGTCCCTACCCCCATATTCACCTTTTCTGAATCCCATAGAGGAATTATTCTCAGCCTGGCGCTGGAAAGTGTATGATCGCCAACCCTATGCCTGCATGCCGCTTCTCCAGGCAATGGAGGACGCATGTGGGGACATAGATGTTGCCTCTGTCCAAGGATACGCCATGCTAGGAGATACTTCCCTCGATGTTTGGCAAGAGGAAACGTATCTTGTGAGGTGGACAAAGTATTGTGGCCAGACCCAGGCCGGAGAAGAGATGAAGCATAGCTTAGCACTGGTGACTGCCCCCCCCCCCCCCCCCCCCCCCCCACCCACCCACCCACCCCACCAATTCCTGGACTGCCCTCCCCGGGACCCCACACACACACAATTGTGTTCTTTACTCTCTTCTAAAGAATATACTTTTGGTTTACATATGTCTATGGTTTTGTTGTATGCTACTAGAGGACATGGCCTTGGAGCTAGCTACTGTATACAACAGTAATGTTTGGCCTAATAAATATTTTGTTTCTACATTGCATTGGTGTTTACAGTGTACTTGTTACCCCTCTGAGCAGATTACTTTCACTGTAGAACATTGTATTGAAATGTAGATATAAGGCTATGAAAGAGCAAAGAGCTTTAGATTTAGAACAGTGTTTACATGGTATATCCAAAAATGTACTATTATGAAAGCAGTGTTTGCCATTTGATGCAAATGCTTCATTCTGACATGTGTTTATGGCATTTTGAATGCAGTGTTACATTTTGAAGGAGATGTGAGGCATTTTGCATTTTGTGTGTGCAGTTTTGGGAATTGTGTGTAGAGTTTTGAAAAAAGGAGACAGTTTTTTCCAACTGCTTACACACGTTTTCAAAACTAACAAAAATACTTTCACAAATTGTACTATTATATGCACAACGTATTGGATGGAAACTTGACAGATAAAGGGGATATACTTTCCAAGTTACAGTATTTCCTTTATACCATTTTGAATGACATCACAAAATAAAAACCCATATGAAATTATTCTTTAGATCACCATTGACCATTCCCCACATTCTTATGTTAGAAATATTGTTCCGGTATTCACTTTTGTGAATGTTGTTAGAGTTTCTGCAGGAAAGACATTCTGTTGGCTCATACTGGAGGGGACAACAGAGTCCTCTTTTCCTGTAATTTACAACAGGGTGTGAACTGTCCAACCGGCCCAGTTCCCTCCTCCCCTCTTCTGTGGGTGAGAGAAGGTCTGGTTACTGTCATCGATTGCCAAGCTGATCTGACCCATTCCAATCCTCACAGGACAGTGATGACAACCCCCCCCCCCCCCGCGCGCCATCTTTGTTTCGAACCAGGGGCCTGTTGCACAAAAGTAGAATTAAGACATCCGGGATAAATGACTCAGCTGAGCTCAATGAAGCCAAAACATGTGCGTCCAGGCTTAATTGGTTGCACAAAGACCAAGCCAGGATGAGCAGACACGGATTCATTAAGCCAGGTGAAACCAATCCTGGATAGGTGCGCGCTCACGGCTCACTCAAATAGACCCCGCCACAGATCACAGATTAACTGATTTACCATGGCAACTAGAGCCGCGTACTTTTCCCCGTTGGAAGCACAAATCCTCATGGAGGCATACGAGGAGGTAAAAGATATAATTAAGAAGAAAGGCAACACCGCCACAGTGATAAAGCAAAGAGAAAAAGCGTGGCAAAGTATTGCAGACCGCCTGAATGCGTAAGTAGTGCACAATTACACAGTCACCGCTCCGCTGAAACATCACAATTACAATTCAAATATTTAATTCACATCTCCAAAAATGCAGTTGTACTGTAATTATGAAACGGTTAAATTTTTAATTGAAATGCACTGCAGATATGAGTGAAATTGTGTAAAGTAACTCCATCACACTGTATAAAGCTATGATAAATTTTTTGATATTTTTACTGAAAACAAGACAAAAATACCAAGTAATTTTTTGCAGTGTGACTCCATTAAATGTGTGTGTGTGTGTGTGTGTGTAGATTAAACATGAACGGGCCAAAACGGACATGGCAGCAGGTCAAAATCAAATACAAGAACATTCTGCAGAATGGTATGGTCCCTGACTAATATTTAACAAAGCACAAGCATATATTGTACCCAGAAGGTGCCTGCTCACACATTGTCTGTACTGTTTTAGCAGTGAAAAAGAATATCCACAGACAAGGCACGGGTGGTGGGTCACCAAAGGCTGACCTTACCCCAGCAGAGGACATGGCCTTGGAGCTAAATAAAGGCAGGCCCGTCTTAGAGGGGATCCTTGGGGGGAAAGAGACGAGCATAGGTTCCTCCCAAGATGCCACCCGCTTCATTCAAGGTATGTCCTTCCATCTCTACATGGGATACAACCACATTCATATTGAATCAATTTGGACTGTCTGACTTTGGTTTACCTATTGCCTTGCAGTGTCTGGCAGCACTGTGTTCCTGTTAGAGCCACCAGTACAAGCACCAGACGATGCTGATCCAGTGAGTACTCCATCAAAGGCATACTGTAGGCCTGGCATGTCTTGTCTACTAGCTTCAATATGAATCCGATTAAATGTGATAGGGTGAAGGCCCCAGTGCAGCAGCAACAGCACATGATGGAGACGATGATGAGGAGGAGACCATCTCTCTGGATTCCAGAAGGCATGAGGTATCATGTTAAGACTGTGGAAGTACTATTTACTCTACAATGGTGAGGAGTCCTCATCAAAATCAAAAAATCTAATTTATTTTACAGGACCCAGATGCTATACAGTGGGAAAACCAGCCTGGCAACATAGTGCGTATTAATAAAAGGACACCACATCCTGCCAAATTCCAGCTGCGCTAATTGTATTGTGTTCACAGAGCTCACAAGCTATCAGAAAGTTGTATGGCAACCACCTCCGGCGCCAAATAGAACTGGCAGACATAGACATTCAGTACAAGAAGAAAAAGATGGAAAATCTTGCACTGGAGTCCGAAATAAAAAAGAGGACAATTAGGAAACTGGACCTTGAAATAAAAAAACTTGAGAGGGAGGTGAGATATGCCTTCAATGTACACTGTATGCTAACTGTAACACAAATGTATTAATCATTATTTTTCTTTCCTCCCCCAGCTCCAAGAAGATGACACAGCTCAAAATAAAAATTAGGTATATTCTCGTAAAGTCAAGTGAGCCATGACATATGAGCTCTTATTGTGAGCACACAGGACGGTGGCATCTTTCTAAGGTTTTTTTTATTTTCCCAGCAATCAGTACAACCAAGTCATCGTTATAAGGCATCGCCCTCTTTTGCCCACCCCCCCAGCACCAGGTGTGGCCACTAGCCTATATGAAGGCCCAAAATTGTGTGTTCCTTTCTGCTCTGACAATGGCATGCCCATTCGTGCGAGATGTGGTGGATGAAGAAGCACTTGTGCTGAGGAGAGCCTTCAGGCGAGAAAGGGTCTTCAGGGACCGGTTGGACCCACTGGCCTTCCCTGAAGGCTTTTGAAAAAGTAACAATTTTTTCATAAAATTATACTGTTTTCTTAGCTAGCTAAGTTGTTTACCTGTTGCTAGGCAGTTGCTAGGGACATTCCTGGAAGAAGCTAGCTAGCTAACAAGGAGTGTCTAGTTGGCAGAAGAGAAGAAGGGACAAAGAAGGGACAAAGTGGGACAAAATAAGGACAGAAGAAAAGGGAAAGGGGGGAAAGGGGACATTAAGGTGAAGCAGTCCTCTAAAGACACAAAAGACAATAATACAAGAAACAACACTTCTATTGCCTCTCCCTCTACGATACGCACTTCCGGGTTGGAGCGAGTAGTTGCATTCCGCTTTGCTCCACAGGTAGTATTACATTTCATTTCATTACAGTACAACAGTTTGATTTGTTTGATCTTAGCTGGCTACATAGCCGTCTTTGTATCCAAGATAATTGTGTAGTCTAGAGTAATTGTCGAGGTTACCTAGCCAGCTACACTTTCAAACAAAGTCAACAACGCAGCCACTGCTAGCTAGCCTATTTCACCAGCCAGCAGTACTATATCATTTTAGTCAATAAGATTTTTTGCAACGTAAGCTTAACTTTCTGAACATTCGAGACGTGTAGTCCACTTGTCATTCCAATCTCCTTTGCATTAGCGTAGCCTCTTCTGTAGCCTGTCAACTATGTGTCTGTCTATCCCTGTTCTCTCCTCTCTGCACAGACCATACAAACGCTTCACACCGCGTGGCCGCTGCTACTCTAACCTGGTGGTCCCAGCGCGCACGACCCACGTGGAGTTCCAGGTCTCAGGCAGCCTCTGAAACTGCCGATCTGCGGCCAACAAGGCAGAGTTCATCTCAGCCTATGCTTCCCTCCAGTCCCTCGACTTCTTGGCACTGACGGAAACATGGATTACCACTGATAACACTGCTACTCCTACTGCTCTCTCCTCGTCTGCCCACGTGTTCTCGCACACCCCGAGAGCTTCTGGTCAGCGGGGTGGTGGCACTGGGATCCTCATCTCTCCCAAGTGGACATTCTCTCTTTCTCCCCTGACCCATCTGTCTATCGCCTCCTTTGAATTCCATGCTGTCACAGTTACCAACCCTTTCAAGCTTAACATCCTTATCATTTATCGCCCTCCAGGTTCCCTTGGAGAGTTCATCAATGAGCTTGACGCCCTGATAAGTTCCTTTCCTGAGGATGGCTCACCTCTCACAGTTCTGGGTGACTTTAACCTCCCCACGTCTACCTTTGACTCATTCCTCTCTGCCACCTTCTTTCCACTCCTCTCCTCTTTTGACCTCACCCTCTCACCTTCCCCCCCTACTCACAAGGCAGGCAATACGCTTGACCTCATCTTTACTAGATGCTGTTCTTCCACTAATCTCATTGCAACTCCCCTCCAAGTCTCCGACCACTACCTTGTATCCTTTTCCCTCTCGCTCTCATCCAACACTTCCCACACTGCCCCTACTCGGATGGTATCGCGCCGTCCCAACCTTCGCTCTCTCTCCCCCGCTACTCTCTCCTCTTCCATCCTATCATCTCTTCCCTCTGCTCAAACCTTCTCCAACCTATCTCCTGATTCTGCCTCCTCAACCCTCCTCTCCTCCCTTTCTGCATCCTTTGACTCTCTATGTCCCCTATCCTCCAGGCCGGCTCGGTCTTCCCCTCCTGCTCCGTGGCTCGACGACTCATTGCGAGCTCACAGAACAGGGCTCCGGGCAGCCGAGCGGAAATGGAGGAAAACTCGCCTCCCTGCGGACCTGGCATCCTTTCACTCCCTCCTCTCTACATTCTCCTCTTCTGTCTCTGCTGCTAAAGCCAATTTCTACCACTCTAAATTCCAAGCATCTGCCTCTAACCCTAGGAAGCTCTTTGCCACCTTCTCCTCCCTCCTGAATCCTCCTCCCCCTCCTCCCCCCTCCTCCCTCTCTGCTGATGACTTCGTCAACCATTTTGAAAAGAAGGTCGACGACATCCGATCCTCGTTTGCTAAGTCAAACGACACCGCTGGTTCTGCTAACACTGCCCTACCCTGTGCTTTGACCTCTTTCTCCCCTCTCTCTCCAGATGAAATCTCGCGTCTTGTGACGGCCGGCCGCCCAACAACCTGCCCGCTTGACCCTATCCCCTCCTCTCTTCTCCAGACCATTTCCGGAGACCTTCTCCCTTACCTCACCTCGCTCATCAACTCATCCTTGACCGCTGGCTACGTCCCTTCCGTCTTCAAGAGAGCGAGAGTTGCACCCCTTCTGAAAAAACCTACACTCGATCCCTCCGATGTCAACAACTACAGACCAGTATCCCTTCTTTCTTTTCTCTCCAAAACTCTTGAACGTGCCGTCCTTGGCCAGCTCTCCTGCTATCTCTCTCAGAATGACCTTCTTGATCCAAATCAGTCAGGTTTCAAGACTAGTCATTCAACTGAGACTGCTCTTCTCTGTGTCACGGAGGTGCTCCGCACTGCTAAAGCTAACTCTCTCTCCTCTGCTCTCATCCTTCTAGACCTATCGGCTGCCTTTGATACTGTGAACCATCAGATCCTCCTCTCCACCCTCTCTGAGCTGGGCATCTCCGGCGCGGCCCACGCTTGGATTGCGTCCTACCTGACAGGTCGCTCCTACCAGGTGGCGTGGCGAGAATCTGTCTCCGCACCACGTGCTCTCTCCACTGGTGTCCCCCAGGGCTCTGTTCTAGGCCCTCTCCTATTCTCGCTATACACCAAGTCACTTGGCTCTGTCATATCCTCACATGGTCTCTCCTATCATTGCTATGCAGACGACACACAATTAATCTTCTCCTTTCCCCCCTCTGATAACCAGGTGGTGAATCGCATCTCTGCATGTCTGGCAGACATATCAGTGTGGATGACGGATCACCACCTCAAGCTGAACCTCGGCAAGACGGAGCTGCTCTTCCTCCCGGGGAAGGACTGCCCGTTCCATGATCTCGCCATCACGGTTGACAAATCCATTGTGTCCTCCTCCCAGAGTGCTAAGAACCTTGGCGTGATCCTGGACAACACCCTGTCGTTTTTAACTAACATCAAGGCGGTGACCCGTTCCTGTAGGTTCATGCTCTACAACATTCGCAGAGTACGACCCTGCCTCACGCAGGAAGCGGCGCAGGTCCTAATCCAGGCACTTGTCATCTCCCGTCTGGATTACTGCAACTCGCTGTTGGCTGGGCTCCCTGCCTGTGCCATTAAACCCCTACAACTCATCCAGAACGCCGCAGCCCGTCTGGTGTTCAACTTTCCCAAGTTCTCTCACGTCACCCCGCTCCTCCGCTCTCTCCACCTGCTTCCAGTTGAAGCTCGCATCCGCTACAAGACCATGGTGCTTGCCTACGGAGCTGTGAGGGGAACGGCACCTCCGTACCTTCAGGCTCTGATCAGGCCCTACACCCAAACAAGGGCACTGCGTTCATCCACCTCTGGCCTGCTCGCCTCCCTACCTCTGAGGAAGTACAGTTCCCGCTCAGCCCAGTCAAAACTGTTCGCTGCTCTGGCGGTGGAACAAACTCCCTCACGACGCCAGGTCAGCGGAGTCAATCACCACCTTCCGGAGACACCTGAAACCCCACCTCTTTAAGGAATACCTAGGATAGGATAAAGTAATCCTTCTAACCCCCCCCCCCCCCTAAAAGATTTAGATGCACTATTGTAAAGTGGTTGTTCCACTGGATATCATAAGGTGAATGCACCAATTTGTAAGTCGCTCTGGATAAGAGCGTCTGCTAAATGACTTAAATGTAAATGTAAATGATGACCATCTATATGAAAGATACAGGTTTTCTGCAGATGGCATCAGGTATCTATGCAGACTACTGGGTCCCAGGATTAAGCACCGCACTGCACGGAGCCATGCACTGAGTGTGGAGCAAATGGTTTGTGTGGCCTTGCGCTTTTTTGCTAGTGGAGCCTTCCTGTACTCAGTGGGGGATGCAGAACAGCTGAACAAGGCCACAATTTGCCGCACAATAAGGAGTGTGTGTCTGGCGATCAAAGCATTAGCAGATGTCTTCATCTCCTTCCCTGGCCACAGAAGACTCTGTGACATCAAAGAGGAGTTCTATAGGATTGCAGGTAAGAGGATCTACAAATTACAGGACAACTGTTAACACATAGTAGGATACTCATTACTTTGTGTGACAGGTTTCCCCAATGTCATTGGTGCAGTGGACTGCACACACATAAGGATAAAAGCCCCCTCAGGTGCCCATGAGGCCGATTTTGTGAATAGGAAATCCTTTCACAGCATTAATGTTCAGGTGAACATAACTTTTTGATATTGTCCATTGACGAACACTCTGCATTGCCAGTGATGTGCATTGATTGGTGTAATATTCCTCATCTTATGATTTCAGATGGTCTGCAATGCTGACTGTGTGATCAGCAATGTTGTGGCAAAATGGCCTGGCTCAGTCCATGACTCCAGAATCTTTCGGGCCTCTGAAATCTATCAGTGCCTATCACAAGGTAAGCCACACAACCCCTATTTATAACCATCATGGCTGTGTCAAGAATATCACTGTGTTTATGAGGTAGTAATGATGAGATTTTGTGTTGACAGGTGAATTCTCTGGTGTGTTGCTGGGAGACAGGGGGTATGGCTGCCAGCCTTTTCTCCTGACACCTTTCACAGACCCCCAGGAAGCACAGCAGGCCTACAACCATGCCCATGCCAGGACCAGGGCCAGAGTTGAAATGACCTTTGGCCTCCTGAAGGCACGCTTTCACTGCCTTCACAAATTAAGGGTCAGCCCTGTTAGGGCATGTGATATTACTGTGGCTTTTGCTGTCCTCCACAATGTGGCCTGCCTGAGGAAGGAGAGGGCCCCCAGAGTGCCACCAGCCATGGACTGGGACAATCCGGCAATCTTCCCTGATGACGACAGTGGTCGGCTGCTGAGGGACCAATATGTGTTGAATTATTTTAGTTAGTATGTGTGCTTTCAATTTTGGTTAAATATGTCCTGCGGTGGCAGAGGAATTTGGGTTTTTTTGGGATCGTTTTTTTACGAATTTGGCCTCATGATGTTTGTGCGGTATACTATGTGTAATACAAGGCTGCAGGGAGGCTACTGCATCCATTCATTTGTCTGTTCAGTTGATGTGTATGGATTTGTCCTGCATTTATTTTAGTGTGCAGACATGCAGGGTGTGTTATATACAGACCTTTGAATGTGTATGTATCATTTTGTATAATATGCTTGGATTCTGTGCTTTCCATCTTATAGAGTCACTGTGACTTCAGTTTCGAAAGGAGCTGATGGTTTACCTGCTTTGTTTTGTCCTTATTCAATAAAGGAACATAATGTTACACATTGTGTTTTTATATTCATATGGAATGTGTATTTGTTTATATGACAGAGTACTAGGGCCACACTGAAGAAAAAGGATAAAGTCATAAATTTATGAGGCTGGTTCTTTCTGCAGAAAAGCTACATATTGTTTTTACAGTTTTGATACTTATGACAATGTGATACTTAATATTCTGGCACATCAGCATGTCTTTGTTTATGAAACCATACTGAAGTACAATTTCACGAAATGCCCCACATCTGTCATTTTAACAACTGTCCTCCTTTAAAACAACTGGTTACAATATTATTACTTGTGTTTTTTTCCCCTCTGTGGCCCTAATATTCTCATTTTCATGTATAGCTAATATTATGTTATGTATGTATAGCTAATAATACCTAATATTCATCATTTTATATATAGCCTTATAGTCTATGGGAAACTGTAAATTATCTAATGATAGCAACATCATGTAAAAATTATTTTTTATCCAAAATCATTGAAATTAATGATCACAAACGTTTAAATAATGACAGTGGGTCTAGTTATATGTGATAACAATGTATAGTGAGCAGTGAAATAACTATTGGTTTCCATTTGTGGTGACTGCTGACTGACATTAGGGATGAGATTAAATAGATCCTGGAATTTAGCCTGGTCTGGAGCAGGCTAGCTCCACAGAATAAATCTCCATGGTAATTTATACCATAACATATCCTCCTGCCCCCTATCCATCTTTAGTGCAACCGGATTACGGATCAATTGAGCCAGGATCACCAAGATATCCTGGCTTAATCCCTTATCCTAGTTTTGTGCAACAGGCCCCAGGTCTCTTAGAAGAGATTTTATCTCAGAGACACAACCTGGATAAAAAATATACACTCAAAATAATATAAAATATTATATTATATCCAAAATATAATATAAAAATATACACCATTGCCAAGTTACAGCTTTTTCTGCACAAATACATTTGCGCAGGAATCCTTACTTGTCTAAATAGCATAGGAAATTCAAAGATATAAGTCTGTGACATCCTTCATTGCATGCATATAGAGAAGCACAACAAATGCATGTTAGGATTGGCTGTCAAAGAAAATGTATGGACCAGAAAGTAAATTCATTCCTTTAGGAATGTAGTGGAGTAAAAGTAAAAGTTGTCAAACATGTAAATAGTAAAGATACACCAAAAAACAACTTAAGTAGTACTTTAAAGAATTTATACTTAAGTACTTTACACCACATCGTCTATGTCTATGTGGCCATGTATGGAAATTGTCTTTCTGGGCCAGGCGTCCTTTATACTGCAGTACCGAAGCAAAATTGCAGGAGTAGTCGAAACTGTGCTTCTTGACCGGAACCCTAGCCCCTTGTGTCTGCCTGATCTGTCTCACACGCGTTCCAGGAAGTCTAGCAATGTTTGCGCCAGTGGGTTTAGAAGACTGAGGGATAGGTTTAGAAAGCCAGCTAGAGTAACTATTTATGTTGATGATGGTAGGCTACTGTATCCATCCTGGGAACCCTGTCTCATGCTTTTGTTTTCATTCCAGCTGAGAACATCGATGCATTAGGGTCCGTTCGTAAATGCATTTCTATGCGGTCAATTTCACGCCATATGCATTGAATTCAAAATAAAATAAATGGTGAACATGAAATATAAAGTTGAGAATGTAAAGATGATATTTTCGAGGACGGGTGAAATAATGGATGTTGAAATCAAAAACCAAACAATTGAAAGCAAAATGTATAGAATTGTAAACAAAAATAAGACATCAAACGCAAAACCCCAAAACTTGTAAACAAATTATTTTAAAGCGAGAGCAAAACTCTATGACAAATGATTAAAAAGCATACTGAAAACGAATGCAAAAATCATTTTCGGTTAAAACTTTCCCAGCAACCAATCCTATTGAATAGATTTTGCCTACGCTCTTGCCTGCATGTACTACCTTTTGGTTAAGCTACTCGTATCTTTACTTTCGACGTCTGTTTCTTTGCTTTGCTTTCACTACCAGTCTTTTCAATTGTGAGTTTTGGCATTATTTTCCCGAGAAAGGCGGGGTTGAGGGGGAGGCGCAGACAATGAGTCTCCATTGGTCCGCTAGTTTTGGAGTGACGGTTCGTCTTAACGAACCCCTTAACCCAATCAATGAACATGATAGACAGGCTTCTTTTCTATTGCCTACTTAACTAGACGGTCTGATGTCGCCACTACGAGCCAACCAACCCCCCCAAGCTAATTGGCTAAAGTTGACTAGCTTGCTAGCTACTTCCAGACACAACTGAGAGAACACCTCACTCTGAACATTTTACTCGCCCTAGCAGAGCTAGTTAAGCTGTTTTCATGCTATCTAGAGCGTTAGTGACGAACTATGCTGCTAGCAACAATCTCAAACGAGAGCGCTTTGGAAATCGGAGTAGATAGCCAAAAAGTAATTTACGAACGCACGCTAAATCGACATGATTGATTGGACGATTAGGACCAATGGGAGTAAAGAACGAGATGTGACGAGTTGACTTTAGTCTTTCGGTCCTTTTTGTTGTTGCGCGAACGGTGCTGAGGCAGGCAGTGAAGAAGGCGCGACCACACCACTTTTTCAGCATTTGAAGGTAGGTTTAAAAATGCTTATAACGGTAATCATTGGAGATATATTGATGGCAATCATTACGCTTTCAGTGATGTTTGTCCTTTTTGAGGTAAGTTGTCATTACAAATGTATGGCAGTTGAGCATCCTATAATGTAAACTAGCTGCCTTGAACATAGTTAATGGCTGTTCAGATAGTTAACGTTAGCCAGCTACGCAGCGCATGTCTCTGGGGATGGAGACTAGGTGGGAGTGATCACATTGCCTCGGTCTGCGCTTTTCCTCAATTCCTATGTCGTCAATCGACGATTAAACATTGACTTTCGACACCACTATGGCCACATTGCTGTGCTTTAAGTGAAGAGGGGTTTCAGTCTGCAGTAGCTAGCTAGCTAATATATTCAGGTTGTCTGCCAGTGTCTGTGCCCCTGCTGAGCTGACAGTGTACACGAGTCCATTGTCTCCTCAGCACCAGTTTGCTATTCGTGCATTTGCAGGTGGGTTGAGATGGATATCAGTGTCGGTGGTATTTGTCTAGCTATGTCAAGTTAATGTGTGATATTGTAAAATCTTAAATAATGTAACGATTCATAATTGTGTATTATTTGTTTTTAGGTTTCATGAAATTGAAATCTGTCATGCTGTCATCGACATGAATAGATTACTGTTGGTCGTTTGTATTCAGTCTTTGTTAGGGTTGGTGTCTTGTTTTGAAGCTGGTCTTAGCGTAGGAACGCCTCTGCCCTTAGCTAAGAATTGGCTTTAACTCAATAATTGCAATGATTTGAATTTGAATGCTCTCCAATCTGACTGTCAATTCAGACCACACCTAGCTAGCTAAATTCATATTGTTCTCTGACCTGTATTTACAATAATGCTCCCTTTATTGTCTTCGTGTAATAATCAAATCCAATTCCGGGAAAGAAAACGTTCTCTGCTGACATGATATTACCATGACAATGGCAACGTAGAATAAATTATATTTTAGTAACTTCATTTATGCTCTGGTATTTGTTCCTGATAAACAAAGATGGGAAGGACTTCATGTCCACACCCTTTTTGTCTCCATTGAAAAACTATTTTTAACATTTGCCAGCTGTTGTTTTGAACAGGTGCAGTAAGGGTACTGTGAAATCTATTCTCAATCATTTGCTGTATCGCTAATATTCATGCTACATGTCTAACATAAATACAAGTGATCCATCTCCAACGGTCATCTTATAGACAGCAATACCCCCAATTGAATTCTTACTAGGCACATATCATGGCTCTCCACCTTCAGAATCAATAGTTGTCATTCTGTGTTTCTGTTCATTCCTGATTAGTGCATGGATGCATCTTTGCTGTATTGTCTTTCTGTCATTAAACCTATGGCTTTGTCTGTATTTTTCCTCCCAGGCAAAGCAACCCTCAGTACTCTGCTGAAATGGCGTCCTCTGGAGGTAAGTGTTAACATGACAGGCCTTTATTACACTATTACAATGAGCCCAAACATATTGGGAGTTACACCTTTTTTTGTTGTTTAGTGCTGAATAGAAATTAATGGTAAATAATGTATTGTGTCATTTTGGAGTCACTTTTATGCAATTAGCTTCACTATCATATTGTTTAGGTGTTATAACTCTATGCTATTATCAGTTTGATACCTACTTGTATCAACATTGATGGATTCCCTATTTTCACAGAGATCCTGGTCAAGGAGTTGGACAAGCGTGCATCAGGTCAAGCATTTGAGGTAATCTTGGCCCCCGATGCCAAGGGTGAAATCCCCCTACCTCCCCCAAAGGAGAAGAAGGAGTTGTCCCTGGAGGAAATCCAGAAGAAACTGGAGGCTGCAGAGGAGAGACGCAAGGTACCTACAGTCAGATATAAACAAATAAGTATCAGGAAATGGAGCCGCATCCACCTTTACAGGTTTAGTTAATTTATATTTTATTATTTTCTCGCTCAGGTTTGGTAAGACTAGCCTACCACTAACTTCCTGTGTGACTTTGATTTTCTAATTTGATCAGAGTCATGAAGCAGAGGTGCTGAAGCACTTAGCTGAGAAGAGAGAGCACGAGAAGGAAGTTCTGAAGAAAGCCATGGAGGAGAACAACAACTTCAGCAAGACAGCAGAGGAGAAGCTCAATCAGAAGATGGAAGCCAACAAAGAGAATCGCACGGCACGAATGGCAGCTCTCAATGAGAAGTTCAAAGAGAAGGTTGGCCTCACTGCTCAGCCTGCCATTTTTCTCAGACATCTTGACGTACTTTTCTGCCATTCTGAACTTGAGAGAATTTCAAATTGAAAGGCCCAGGTTATGGAAATTGGATGTTGGTTGAAATGTCATGCACACTGTTCAAAGTTATACTTAACTAATCAGTTTAACTAATGTGATTTTCATGTTTTTTATTCATTCTAGGATAAGAAGCTTGAGGAGGTACGAAAGGCCAAGGAAACAAAACCAGAGGGGGAGAACTGATTTTCTTTTGTAATAATAAAAAAAGAAACTTTTTTTTTGTTCTGTTCATTGACAGTATTATATTTTTCATTGTTATAGTTTTGTTCACCTTGTTTGGATTAGTTAGGCTGTCCATTGTTGCTTTTGTTGTGGATGTGTAAGTATTTCTTCCCCCACCTCCAGTAGATTTGTGTATTGTAGCTTATGACCTTTGAAATAAGCAGTGTTTTTAACTATAAGGAAGCATGCCACTGTTACACATTGGTCCTTAACATTGTGAATTGCATAATGTAAGTAAATCCTTGTAACTTGTAAAACTGCGGTTATCTGAGCTTAATAAAGTTGCAATTGTTCTTCAAAACTTCAATGTCTTCGCGTTGTGGGGGGTAGTGTACTAAGCTAACATATTAAATTGTTTTAAAGATGGTCATACCATGGATCATTTAGCTATTTTGATTTTGAAAAAATGTTATAATTATTTGATATAATATTTAATTTGTCCTTTACTCCTATAGAAACGCTTTGAATAACACATTCATAAATGGCAAAACAAATAAATCACAAGGAATAAGGTTTTGAAGTGTCTGTTCTATATCTAGGAGATATATGAAAGCTCAGGAAATATATATATATTTTAACACGTTTAATCCCTTATTTTTGTTGGCATAAAATGACTTCCACACTTCGTTTGTATGGGTTACATTCAGAAGAGTCCCGTGGGGGGCGTAGAGCAAAATGGAGAACGCCATCGTGTACGTGAGAGTCTACCATTTAAGGAACCATTTCCATAGAGTGGTCATAATAGTTTGCAGGCTCTACATACGTTTGGACACTACATACGTTTTTTTGAGAAGACGATTTTCGGGATGTCTCATGGTCTAACGAACACAACTAGCTCCTCCACCTTCCACAGCAGATGCGGAAGGCCTACAGGAGGATGCGGTGGATATAAACGCAACCCATGCAAAAAAACAACAACTAATCTCTATCTTAAATTGACGGATTTTGATGGGGATTTTTGTATTATGTTACTTAGTTTGACACACGGATGCGTCAATAGACTCCTTAAGGATTATTAATTGTCTTAATTTATTTGTGGCTTTTGGGTTGCAGACTCAGTTACCTACACACCTTCTGTATTGGTGCACACCTAGACTACACTCTAGTATTTCCATTTTGGTATTTCACATTTCGTCATGCAAATTTATCCCACAGCAAAGTAGATGTAGCATTGTGGATGAATAGTGTAATTATATCACCCTCGGTATTTCAATTATGATATCTTCATCTTTTACCTAAATATTGGATAGAGCTAATTGCCATGTTTGTTTACTTGTTATCATAATTTTTATCTAGATGTTCCTTTTATTCAATGCAATAATTTCGTGATATAAGGCCTTGATAGTGGTACTGGTAAATACAATGAATTGCTACATAAAAAAAAGGCAAGTCATTCCTTTGACTCTACTGACACCTAGTGGTAATAGCGCAAAGCTATAATGTACAGCAACAGTAGCTGGAAGATGAAATTAAGATTTCTCTTTCACACATTTTGGCAGTGTATAGACAGTGTCTTTTGGGCATATGAGTAATATTGTTTTATTACTATAAACAATTAAATGAACATATTGTGTTTTGTTGAATTGTTTCACTGATCAAGTGTACCTACAAATGCCATATTCTATTAGAACTGGGAGGTTTGCCGATCAGGCCTAAAATTTGGTTGAATTAGTGCTAACGGTTAAAGACAGAGTGCTGGTATGTAGCCTACTGCTGATATGGCCACAGATGGTCCCTCCACAATGCCAGCATGGTGACGAACATCTCCTCTTCAACCTCAGGAAGCTGAATACATTTTATTTAGAGAAGTCTCTGTGGTCAGCCTCCATTCTTGGACATCATGTTCTGGTCCCTTTATAGTTCACCTACCTCACCTCTATAGCACGTCTATATAAGCTATGTTTACAATCATTCATGTCATGTTAATCATTAATGCTATACTAAGGAGGTATCGGCAGATGTGATAAACAACAGATATTACGGTATAAGTCCTTCCAGGCAACGAAACACATTTTAATATTTGTCCCATCTCATCTGTGCTTCAACAAATATGAAATGACCTGCACTTTGAGCAAGTTCTAAAATAAGCCATACATTTCTAGAGTAATATAAAAAGCAAAGATGATGAGGTACTGGACCATTCATCAACAAGGTCCCCCTCCTACGGGAAATGTACATGATACAAATGTGTGGAAATATAATAATTACACAATTGTAACACATAGATTTTTAACATGCTAAACCCTTAAACAAACACCTGAAAAGCTAGTTTGGAATGCATTTTTTGTTCCTAAATACATTTGAAATGTATTGGAAACAGGTTACCAAGTCACATACTAGGCATGGATCATGTTCAAATTGCAAACAGAATGTGTTCATCTTGTGTGACATTTCTGGTCGGGCTCTTGCCTATATTCTTTTAGAGACGCCTGTTACGTCTGAGAAAGATATCCACCGTATGACAGTAGGCTGTGCACATTTCGGTGCACTTTACGTAATTGTACAATAACGTTTTTGTATTGTACAATACCATCCACATAAAGAGGTCTCAGCAGGTGGTATTGTCAGGGATAGCTTGGAGATAGCTGAGACACCTCTGCAAATTGTTTTGAAAGTCTGGGCTGGGTCTGACTGAGTATATACAATGCAAGCCTTTCACAGACACATCCACAGTGTTTCATACAAAGACACATTGTCAATGCTAGGCAGGCAGGCAGGCAGGCAGGCAGGCAGGCAGGCAGGCAGGCAGGCAGGCAGGCAGGCAGGCAGGCAGGCAGGCAGGCAGGCAGGCAGGCAGGCAGGCAGGCAGGCAGGCAGGCAGGCACCTCTCCAGTAGACTTTCAAATCACTAAAACAAGTACATAATTTATGGGGAGTGGGCGTTTCTTTATTTTCAGAGCAGAGCATTTCATTCCCTGACAGTGTGCAGTCAAATAAGATCTACGCTATTGGTGAGAATCTAGTGAAAAGACAGGAACGTACACCAAATCTGACCGCTGATTGGTTAGAACATCTTTTTGTCAAAGGCTCGTGGCTCTTTGACTACGGATAGCGTCTTGTTAAACAAATATATATAAAGCCGACAGGCGCTCCACCCGCACAAGAATAATCTAACTTTAGTAATTTTATTGATGAAACAATGTGATTCATATTTGATGTATTAATGAATAATCCAAAGGATTCAATATTCAAGGTTTTGCACTGAAACTGCGTTTGCCTTCTTCAGGTAGGTTTATTTCTTATTTCTTTATTTCTTACGGTTTTCAGCACTGATGGCCACGCCAGAACATGGTCGCATAAAATGTCAATGTGCACGCCGATAGACCCTTTTAATCATGTGCATTTGTATAGAAGGCTCTGTTTTAGTAAATCTCGTATAACATGTAATAGAGCAGCTGTTAGAATGGGAAATTGAAGCCTATTCTGCATGCAGTTTACCCATCCCTGATAATGTGTCGGCTTAATTCGAATGTCTTTTTACAGAAATACCCAATTTGTGTTCATATTTGGCTATGTCGATAATTAGGATAACATAACATATCAGCCGTTTCCATGTAATTATCGATTGTTAGCTAGTAGGCTAAAATAGGCCTCACTGTTGGATGCCTTGACTAAATAATTGACAGTAGAATATCGTTCCACAGTCTCAAAGCTTCTGGATTCGTTTTTACTCGAGCAATTCTTCACCTATGAATATTTTAAAGACAGCTATGCATGCAACCAATGAAAACATCTGAGGGTGGAGACCGGCAGGATGGGGAATGTGTTACATGATTGTCTTCCCATTCAACGATCGCTCTACGATACCATTTTTGCTTAGCACTCAATCATTTACGTGGCCTCCTCTTCTTGTCCCCTTACCTTTTTCAACTCTAACATGGTCATGGGAGGAGTGCACAAGTGGAATACAATTCTCAGTAGCATAGGCATTCTTTCGCTTGAATTGCGTTTTGAAATAAATGCAAATAAAGTAGCAATTGGGAGTTTTAGTAAGCTGGAAATTTACTGAAGACTATTAATATGCACCCGTGTGTAGGCCTAGGCTACATAATGCACATCTTTGCGCTGCTGACAATGCAAATATACACTAGCAGCCTAAAGTACACTGCTTTATTTCTTATATTTTTTTGTAAGATTTTATTGAGGATTTTAGACAGTAGACAAAAGACAATAGACTACTTAACATTTCAGACATAGATCCACTAAACTAGACATTACCTTGGCTGGGACTTAATGCCCAACCTTCAACATAAAGAAAAAAGACAAAAAACACCAACTCAGACATACAGTACCAATCAAAAGTTTGGACAGACCTACTCATTGAAGGGTTTTTGTGAAGCATTTTTACAGGCTGCAATCTGAGGTGCAGGTAATTGCCAATTTCTGAGGCTGGTAACTCTAATGAATTTATCCTCTGCAGCACAGGTAACTCTCGGTCTTCCTTTCCTGTGGAGGTCCTCATGAGAGCCAATTTCATCATATCGGTTTTTGCGACTGCACTTGAAGAAAACGTTTTTGAAATGTCCCGTATTGACTGACCTTCGTTTCCTAAAGTAATGATGGACTGTCGTTTCTCTTTTCTTATTTGAACTGCCATAATATGGACTTGGTCTTTTACCAAACAGGGCTATTTCTGTATACCAAGCCTACCTTGTCACAACACAACTGATCGGCTCAAACACATTGAGAAGGAAAGAAATTCAAGAAATTAACAAGGCACACCTTTTAATTGAAATGCATTCCAGGCGACTACCTCATGAAGCTTGTTGAGAGAATGCCAAGAGTGTGCAAAGCTGTAAAGCTTTTGTTATTAAGGCAAAAGGTGGCTACTTTGAAGAACCTCAAATATAAAATATTGTCACACCCTGATCTGTTTCACCTGTCTTTGTGCTTGCCTCCACCCCCCTCCGGGTGTCTACAATCTTCCCCATTATCCCCAGGGTATTTATACCTGTGTTCTCTGTTTGTCTGTTGCCAGTTTGTTTTGTGAAACCTACCAGAGTTTTTCCACTTTCTTCTGTCTGTTCTAGTTCCTGTTTTCTAGTTTTTCCCGGTTTTGACCATTCTGCCTGCCCAGACCCTGCCTGCTGTTCTGTACCTTGCCATACCACACTGGAATATTGATCCCTACCTGCTCTGACCTTGAGACTCCCTGCCGTTCTGGACCTTTTGTACCCTATCTGGATTACTGACCTCTGCCTACCTGTTGTTTTGCCTGCCCCTGTAACTAGTAATACACTTTTGTTACTTTGACACTCTGCATATGGGTCTTACCTGAAACGTGATACATATGTTTTGATTTGTTAAACAGTTTTGGTTTACTACATGATTCCATATGTGTTATTTCATAGTTTTGATGTCTTCACTATTATTCTACAATGAGTAGGTGTGTCCAAACTTTTGCTTGGTACTGTACTTAGATTTCAACAAACATTAATGACATCATACTTGCTCAAACCTTCATGTTCCTACAGTATCCATACCCATCTTGTTTGTTCTCATAATAACATGCTTTCTTATTTTTCATCATTTTGGTATTTCATGGGCTTGTAATACTTTATGCCATATGGCTTCAAATTGTTCTATTTTATTTCTATCATTAGGCCACATTTTTTCAATATTTTAATAATAATGCATTTGATTCATCTATTGATAGAAGATCATTTGATTTCCATTTCCCCTCAAAATTATTGACGAGAAAATAATGATCCAACCCATCGGATATCTCACTTCACCCTCATATGCCATGTCTTGAAATACGCAGATAGATGGATTAAAAGTAAACTTACATTGTAAAACTTCTGATAGCCAACTTTCTAACTCCTCCCATAACTTTTGTACTTCATAGCACTCCCAGAAGGCATGAATTATTGAGTAATTGTTTGTTTTACATTTAAGACATGACTCTACCATTGTGTTGTAGAATTTGTGTATTTTGTCTCTTGTATAATACATTCTTGTAACGTTCGTCGTCTGAAGAAGGATCGGACCAAAGCGCAGCGTGGTAAGTGTTGATGATTTTTTATTAGAACACTATAACAAAATAACAAGAGAATAAATGAAACCGTCCTGTAAGATGCAAAACACTAAACAGAAAATAACTACCCACAAAAACCATGTGGGAAAAAGCTACCTAAGTATGGTTCTCAATCAGAGACACCGATAGACAGCTACCTCTGATTGAGAACCACACCCGGCCAAACACAAAGAAATACAAAACATAGAAAATGAACATAGAATGCCCACCCAAATCACACTGTGACAATTCTATACATTAGTTTATACTTGGTTAAGCGTACATTTTTGGTAGCTGTAATTTTGTTATTTATGTTCCAACACTTCCATCTTGTGCCAATATCAGTTATTTTTATGTCTTGATTCCAATAATTTATATATTATATATTTAAGAGATTGTCAGTTGGATAGGCTCTCTGCAAGGTTTTGTAGGCTATATCTTACCTATCATATGAGTATCCTTTTCTGACTCAAATAGGATATCCTCAACATTGCTTGGATGTAAAAAAATATTTCAGATCGAAAGTACGTCATATAAAACTGTTAAATTGCATATATTCGAGAGAGAAAAAAGTACACTGCTTTGTTTCCGATGTAGACATTATAAAGATATCTGTTAAATGAAATAATCTAACAAGCTAATCTACCCCCTCCACCCACCCCCAGTACTAAACCAAAGCCCAAAAATCTAAGCATTGTCATATCATGCAACACACATAGACCTAATGCATATGGATTAGGGTCTAAATCCTCATCAGAAATGATAGCTCATGGCCAGATAGATATTATTGACTGACTGTGAACTCATTCTCTGCTCTCATCTCCTGTATCTAGTTTGCCATGGCGACTGTGGTGATGGAGCAGATTGGTCGCCTGTTCATCAATGCTCAACAGTTGCGTCAGATTCCTCAGCTGCTCGAGTCGGCCTTCCCTACTCTGCCCTGCACTGTGAAAGCCCATGACGTGCCCTGGGTGTTCCGTGAGCCTCACATCATTGGAGGCTACAGGCAGCCGGACCACAGTTGGCGCTACTACTTCCTCACCCTCTTCCAGAGGCACAACGAGGCACTCAACGTTTGGACCCACCTGCTGGCCGCCTTCATCATCCTGGTCAAGTGCCAGGAGCTGTCCGAGACAGTGGATTTCCTCCGTGACCCCCACGCCCAGCCCCTGTTTATCGTCCTCCTCTCAGCCTTCACCTACTTGTCGTTCAGTGCCCTGGCCCACCTGCTCAACGCCAAGTCCGAGCTCTCCCACTACACCTTCTACTTCCTGGACTATGTGGGCGTGGCCATATACCAGTATGGCAGCGCCCTTGCCCACTATTACTACGCCATCGAGGAGGGCTGGCACGCCCGGGTGCGAGGGATCTTCCTGCCCACCGCAGCGTTCCTGGCCTGGTTCTCGTGCTTCGGCTGCTGCTACGGAAAGTATGCCAGCCCGAGGCTGCCCAAGTTTGCCCACAAGCTCTTCCAGGTGGTTCCCTCGGGCCTGGCCTACTGCCTGGACATCAGCCCCGTGCTGCACCGCATCTACAGCTGCCACCAGCAGGAGGGGGGCTGCTCCAACCAGGCTGTGGCTTACCACCGCTACCAGGTACTCTTTTTCCTGGTGAGCGCCTACTTCTTTGCCTGTCCCCACCCAGAGTGCTGGCTGCCCGGGCGATGTGACTTCATTGGCCAGGGCCACCAGATCTTCCACGTGTTCCTGGTGCTGTGCACTCTGGTGCAGATCGAGGCGACACGCATAGACTACATTGAGCGGAGGCCCCTCTACGAGCGTCTCCACGGCAACCTGGCCCACGACACAGTGGCGCTCTTCGTCTTTACAGCATGTTGCAGCGCGCTCACTGCCTTCTACGTGCGGAAACGTGTGCAGGCGCAAATGCTTGAGAAAGTGGAGTAGGAGCTGTCAGGACAGAGGGATAAATTAGGATAAGGGAGAAAGACTTTAATCTGATTTACACTGGGAAGCTAAAAAGACAAGAGATTAAACAAATCAGACTGTTGATTTTGGCCTGCCAAATGACATTTTAAACTGGCAACATAGACTTTGTCTTGCGATGTTGACCTTCCAGGAAGACAGAAAAACCTGGTAGGTTCTGTCTGTCACAGCACAAGCAGAACCTGTAACACTTCAAATAACATTGCTTCACTTCACAGAGATGGTAAAATGAAGGTTGGAATTGAGACTTTTTTATTGTGTTGATTTTCCTCTTAATTTTCCACTCGCTACTGTGAGATCACATGTCATGGCCTAGCTATCTACTGAATAGTCAGAATGACTTTTTGACTTTATACAGTATTGACTGACCAACTCCAAGCATGACACAAACCATCTCAATAGAGGTATGCAGGAAAGAATGGAAAGTATATTCACATTGCCCTTAAGTGCATAATCAAATAAATAATTATAATAAGAATTTAAAATAAGAATTTCTCACCAGCTTTTATTTCTTAAAAATACAATGTGAGTTTCAAAGTGATTTGACTCCCAAGTCAAATGTTAGTGCTTAACAAAGACCAGTATTATTTTTTTTATTCCTTGGTTATCCCATGATATTCCAGCGAGCTGCAGTCAACACTGCCAAATGACTCATTCTCTGTGTTTTATCTACCATTTTCTCTGCCCATTTTCTCCAAAGCTATGTTTTCTAAGTGATTGAGATGCCTTTACGGACTGTCAGATATAATAGACTGGCAGTTAGACTTGGCTAGAGGCATAGAGCACACAATTTGCAAACCAAACCGAACATTTCTCCTCTAAGATACATAAATTGGCCATTTTACTAACATGCGGATTTATCATGTCAAAGAACAAAGCTGGCACTCTTAGGAGAGTTGGCGTAAGAAATGGATGGAATTATGTGCCCAAGATTACAAAGATGTCTCTTTGTCGTTGTGATAATATTCCTTTTGTATTCAAAGGGCTGGAACTTCAGCTTTTGCTTTGTCACACCCGATGATGTCAATGCCTTTGTGTGTATTGTTCAGTCTTTTCATGGACTTGACTTTACGCACAAAAGGGCTGTCTGAGTACTGAGTATGGTGACTTACTGTTTGTATATTTGTATATGTATGGTTGGGTATGTATGTGCCTTGAAGCATGTCTCTTTGCGTGTATATAGGTTTGTGTGTGATTCAGATGTGAATGTGTTTGAAAGCCTGTCTTTGCACTGCTTTCTTGTATTCGAGACCCTCCTCAAGAACATTGTAGTCCTTTAACATCCTCTCAAGTCTCTTAGGGTGACATTTTAAGTCTGTCACACAGCAGCGAAAGGTGAAAAAAATGACTCACAATAGAGCTGGATTTATTTTAAAACCTATTTTTATGATGTCCATGAAACTGTGGCAATAATATATTTAGATCTAAAGTAAACAATGCATTTATTACACAGGTACTCAAATCAGGACCAGGAGACAATCATTCCAATACTCAATTTGAATGAAATGCCATTTAAAATGTTCATTTTAGATGAATAAGATAATGTTGCCCTTGTGTTCTGTTGTGAGATGCCTCCTAAAACGTATGTCATTTTATATGTGCTGATCAGATGGAGGTTTGAGGTGGCATTGAACTTTACAGACCTGAGAGCACTGACGGGTTTGGGTTCAGCCAAAGTCACTGATAATGTCACCTATAAAGCTTAGACTAATATCTAACAGGTGACGAAAAGGTTAAATCATGACCGACTTACAGGTAACTGCCAAAATAAAGGAAACACTTAAGGAAATGAGGGATACAAAGTATATTGAAAGCAGGTGCTTCCACACAGATGTGATCCTGAGTTAATTAGGCAATTAACTTAGGATGCCACCATGCTTAGGATCATGTATAAAAATGCCCAGTTGCCCATTATTTTGGCTACCATGGCTAGAAGAAGAGAGCTCAGTGACTATGAGAGGGGTCTCAAAAGATCATAGGGGGTTTAAAGTGTGTGTGTGTGTGTGTGTGTGTGTGTGTGTGTGTGTCTCAGTCACCAGATCTCAACCCAATTGAACACTTATGGGAGATTCTGGAGTGGCGCCTGAAACAGCGTTTTCTACCACCATCAACAAAACACCAAATTATGGAATTTCTCATGGAAGAATGATGTCGCATCCCTCATATAGAGTTCCAGATACTTGTAGAATTTAAGCCAAGGAGTATTGACGCTGTTCTGGTGGCTCGTGCTGGCCCAACTTCCTATTAAGAAACTTTATGTTGGCGTACCTTTATTTTGGCAGTTACCTGAATTTGAATTGTTATGGTTTCACTGATAAAGTGGTTGCAATGCTTCTACACCTTCTACACCTGCATTGCTTGCTGCTTGGGGTTTTAGGCTGGGTGTCTGTACAGCACTTTGTGACATCAGCTGATGTAAGAAGGGCTTTATAAATACATTTGATTGATTAATTGATTGCAATGACTACAATACAATGATTGTGACCCCTAGTATCCAAACTACGCGCCATTCCTAACACAAGCGCCATTCCTAACACAAACCACCTCTGAGTTATATAACTGTTAACCTTGATACTACTGACTCTCACTGTCCTGCACGGAACCTAATTCTAACCACTGTATCCAGTTTTACCCAGCATTGCTACTGGTAGGTTACTGTTTTTTGTCAGGAATCTTGTTCTGGAGGCAGCTCTGCAGGGTGGTCACTAGCTGGCACAGCCACAAAGTCATTCAATTTGATTTTAACCACACTGCATACCCCAGAGGTGGCACCACAGGTACCAGAGTGGTGTGACAGAAAAATTATTCTGGGACCCGTAGTTTTTCCTGATCTGATAACCTAACCAGATAAAACTCATTACTTTATACAGTATGACGTGATTAATCTGTTGTAAAAAGGATGAATATGGGCTATGATGGGACCAGAGTTGAAAAGCATGTCAAACTGCCTTATAGTTGTTCATATTACTAGAACGACTAGGGGGGTTTCCTATATACAGTCGTGGCCAAAAGTTTTGAGAATGACACAAATATTCATCTTCACAGTCTGCTGCCTCAGTTTGTATGATGTTCATTTGCATATACTCCAGAATGTTATGAAGAGTGATCAGATGAATTGCAATTAATTGCAAAGTCCCTCTTTGCCATGCAAATGAACTGAATCCCCCCAAAACATTTCCACTGCATTTCAGCCCTGCCACAAAAGGACCAGCTGACATCATGTCAGTGATTCCCTCATTAACACAGGTGTGAGTGTTGACGAGGACAAGGCTGGAGATCACTCTGTCATGCTGATTGAGTTCGAATAACAGACTGGAAGCTTCAAGAGAAGGGTGGTGCTTGGAATCATTGTTCTTCCTCTGTCAACCATGGTTACCTGCAAGGAAACACGTGTCGTCATCATTGATTTGCACAAAAAGGGCTTCACAGGCAAGGATATTGCTGCCAGTAAGATTGCACCTAAATCAAACATTTACCGGATCATCAAGAACTTCAAGGAGAGTGGTTCAATTGTTGTGAAGAAGGCTTCAGGGTGCCCAAGAAAGTCCAGCAAGCGCCAGGACCATCTCCTAAAGTTGATTCAGCTGCGGGACCGGGGCACCACCAGTACAGAGCTTGCTCAGGAATGGCATCAGGCAGGTGTGAGTGCATCTGCACGACTTTTGGAGGATGACCTGGTGTCAAGAAGGGCAGCAAAGAAGCCACTTTTCTCCAGGAAAAACATCAAGGACAGACTGATATTCTACAAAAGGTACAGGGATTGGACTGCTGAGGACTGGGGTAAAATCATTTTCTCGGATTAATCCCCTTTCCGATTGTTTGGGGCATCTGGAAAAAAGCTTGTCTGGAGAAGACAAGGTGAGCGCTACCATCAGTCCTGTGTCATGTCAACAGTAAAGCATCCTGAGACCATTCATGTGTGGGGTTGCTTCTCAGCCAAGGGAGTGGGCTCACTCACAATTTTGACTAAGAACACAGTCATGAATAAAGAATGGTACCAACACATCCTCCGAGAGCAACTTCTCCTAACCATCCAGGAACAGTTTGGTGATGAATAATGCCTTTTCCAACATGATGTTGCACCTTGCCATAAGGCAAAAGTGATAACTAAGTGGCTTGGGGAACAAAACCTTGATATTTTGGGTCCATGGCCAGGAAACTCCCCAGACCTTAATTCCATTGAGAACTTGTGGTCAATCCTCAAGAGACGGGTGGACAAACAAAAACCTACAAATTCTGACAAACTCCAAGCATTGATTATGCAAGAATGGGCTGCCATCAGTCAGGATGTGGCCCAGAAGTTAATTGACAGCATGCCAGGGCGGATTGCAGAGGTCTTGAAGAAGAAGGGTCAACACTGCAAATATTGACTCTTTGCATCAACTTCATGTAATTGTCAATAAAAGCCTTTGACACTTACGAAATGCTTGTAATTGTACTTCAGTATTCCATAGTAACATCTGACAAAAATATCTAAAGACACTGAAGCTGCAAACTTTGTAAAAATGTATATTTGTGTCATTCTCAAAACTTTTAGCCGCGACTGTACATACACAGAGAAAGCAACGTTATTGGACAATACAACTCACAGGGCTGAGCTTGTTTTATGCAGGTTTGCAATGTTTAGTCCTGCCCTATGCAACTGTAGGCCTAATTAAACATTTACTCACAGTCTATGTCAGCTATTGTGTTTATTGATTAATAAGCCCTGAATAAATACATCAAACAAATACAATGTACAAAATTACAAAACATATTAAGAAAAACAGACACATTACTCTGAACTGAGCAAGGGGACCAGAACATATCATTTCAGAGAGCTCTGTAAATTGTTCCACATAAACCACTAGATGCTGTTTTCCATTTTGCCCTTAGGTGGTGGGCCGCTTTGCATCTAAGGAGAGAGCAGCATTTTCTTGTGTTAATCTACAAAGCACTCATGCAGAAACTTACTATGTATCTATCATCATTAATTCCATTTAGATGCACAAATGATCAAACCCGGTCTCAGGCTTGGTTTCCACAGAGTCTCCACATAGTTGGGTAAAGACTTACCCTTTAAGTGTAAATGCTGCTGCATGCATATAGATAACATCCCCATAGTCTAAAATAGACGTACAGTTGAAGTTGGAAGTTTACATACAACTTAGCCTAATACATTTAAACTTAGATTTTCACAATTCCTGACATTTAATCCTAATACGAATTCCCTGTCTTAGGTCAGTTAATTATAACCACTTTATTTTAAGAATGTGAAATGTCAGAATAGTAGTAGAGAGAATGATTTATTTCAGCTTTTAATTCTTTCATCACATTCCCAGTTGGTCAGTAGCATTGCGTTCAATTGTTTAACTTGGGTCAAACGTTTCAGGTAGCCTTCCACAAGCTTCCCACAATAAGTTGGGTGAATTTTGGCCCATTCCTCCTGACAGAGCTGGTGTAACTGAGTCAGGTTTGTAGGCCTCCTTGCTCACACAAGCTTTTTCAGTTTTGCCCACAAATTGTCTATAGGATTGAGGTCAGGGTTTTGTGATTGCCACTCCAATACCTTGACTTTGTTGTCCTTAAGCCATTTAGCCACAACTTTGGAAGTATGCTTGGGGTCATTGTCCATTTGGAAGACCCATTTGCGACCAAGCTTTAGCTTCCTGACTGATATCTTGAGATGTTGCTTCAATATATCCACATAATTTCCCCCACTCATGATGCCATCTATTTTGTGAAGTGCACGAGTCCCTCCTGCAGCAAAGCACCCCCACAACATGATGCTTCCACCGCCGTGCTTCATGGTTGGGATGGTGTTCTTCGGCTTGCAAGCCTCCCCCTCTTTCCTCCAAACATAATGATGGTCATTATGGCCAAACAGTTATATTTTTGTTTCATCAGACCAGAGGACATATCTCCAAAAAGTATGATCTTTGTCCCCATGTGCAGTTGCAAACCGTAGTCTGGCTTTTTTATGGCAGCTTTGGAGCAGTGGCTTCTTCCTTGCTGAACGGCCATTCAGGTTATGTCATTATAGGACTCGTTTTACTGTGGATATAGATACTTTTGTACCTGTTTCCTCCAGCATCTTCACAAGGTCCTTTGCTGTTGTTCTGGGATGGATTTGCACTCTACGCACCAAAGTACGTTCATCTCCAGGAGATAGAACGCGTCTCCTTCCTGAGCGGTATGACGGCTGCGTGGTCCCATGGTGTTTATACTTGCATACTATTGTTTGTACAGATTAAACGTGGTACCTTCAGGCATTTGGAAATTGCTCCCAAGGATGAACCAGACTTGTGGAGGTCTACAATTGTTGTTCTGAGGTCTTGGCTGATTTCTTTTGATTTTCCCATGATGTCAAGCAAATAAGCACTGAGTTTGAAGGTAGGCCTTGAAATACATCCACAGGTACATCTCCAATTGACTCAAATGATGTCATTTAGCCTATCAGAAGCTTCTAAAGCCATGACATAATTTTCTGGAATTTTCCAAGCTGTTTAAAGGCACAGTCAACTTAGTGTATGTAAACTTCTGACCGACTAGAATTGTGATACAGTGAATTATAAGTGAAATAATCTGACTGTAAACAATTGTTGGAAAAATGACTTGTGTCATGCACAAAGTAGATGTCCTAACCGACTTGCCAAAACTATAATTTGTTAACAAGAAATTTGTGGAATGGTTGAAAAATGTGTTTTAATGACTCCAACCTAAGTATATGTAATTTTCCAATTTCAACTGTACAAGTGGCCTGGACAATTTCCTTCCTATTAACAAAAGTAAGACATTCTTTTTTTCTGTAAAAGAAACCAACCTTGAACTTCAACTTCTTCACCAGCTCAGTAACATGTTTCATAAATGACAGTTTGTCATCAAGCCAGATACCAAGATAATTGTCGGAAGGAACTCGCTCAATTTGTGTACCGTTCAAACTAGTCATTACAAATTTATTTAAATCTGGTTTATGGGACCTAGAAAAAAGCATGTGTTTTGTTTTGTTTGCATTTAGTTAATACTCTTACACAAAGAGATTGCCGTTATAAAACTGCAGTAAAAGTGCAGTAACTGCAGTCAACTGTGATATTTTGAACACAGTAATTCCAGAATAACTGCAGTGTACTGCTCTTGAACTGCAGTTATACTGCACTGTAACTGCAGTTACACTGCAAAATTACAGCAGTGAAAAAAGCAGTTTATTTTGGACTCTGCAGACTGCAGTTATACTGTGCTCTAACTGCAGCTATTGTGCAGTGTACTGCAGTTATATTGCACTCTGGTTGCAATCTTTTTTATCAAGGGAAATTTTCTTACGGGTAATTTTAGATTGTAAAGTCTAGGTAGTTTGAATATTTGAAAATTAACCAAATTTGATTCCATTCACATTTTCTCACAAACAAATGGCCGATAAATAAACAACGCTACCACTTAATTTACCCTGGCCAGAGAGACAGGTTGCGTAATAGGCTAGACAGTTGTTAGTAGCTTACAGTAGATCAGACTGACGTGTCTACACTTGACAATTACATGCGACTTCTGTTATCAGATTACGAAGATCGCATTGAAAGGTCTGGTTGAGTGCTTTGCTTTTGTGGTCTGATTGTGTTCAGATCTGTCTGACCACTTCAAGAGGTGGTCAAGGATGCATTGTGAGGCCTCCCGGGTGGCGCAGTGGTCTAGGGCACTGCATCGCAGTGCTAACTGCGCCACCAGAGTCTCTGGGTTCGCCCCCAGGCTCTGTCGCAGCCGGCCGCGACCGGGAGGTCCGTGGGGCGACGCACAATTGGGCCAGCGTCGTCCGGGTTAGGGAGGGTTTGGCCGGTAGGGATTTCCTTGTCTCATCGCGCTCCAGCGACTCCTGTGGCGGGCTGGGTGCAGTGCGCGCTAACCAAGGGGGGCCAGGTGCACGGTGTTTCCTCCGACACATTGGTGCGGCTGGCTTCCGGGTTGGAGGCGCGCTGTGTTAAAGAAGCAGTGCGGCTTGGTTGGGTTGTGCTTCGGAGGACGCATAGCTTTTGACCTTCGTCTCTCCCGAGCCCGTACGGGAGTTGTAGCGATGAGACAAGATAGTAATTACTAGCGATTGGATACCACGAAAATTGGGGATAAAAGGGGATAAAATAAAAAAAAATAAAAAAAGGATGCATTGTGTGCGGATTGCTCCTCTGTCTTCATGCAATCAGGCTATGGCAAGCGCATACAGTGGGCTACGTCATCAGCACTCCAGAAAACAAGTTTTTTGGGACCGAGACCCACCTTTTCATTATAATGTTGGAGGAAATACGTTCCTCACGCGCTAGGAACGTATTTTCTGGCCTCATAAATGCTAGCCAGCTAGCTAATATTTAGAAAAACATTTGTTTTGTTTGGCTACAGAGGGTAGCTGGATAGTTAGCTACAGTAGTTAGCTGCTGCCATCTGTGTTATCATATTTTGCCTATGCCACCATTTGTAGAATGCATACTGGCATTTGAATATAGCACGGGAAAAGGAAATATCAGATTTACATAAGTTTTCATATATAGACCCTTTACTCAGTACTTTTCTGAAGCACCTTTCGCAGCGATTACAGCCTCGCGTCTTCTTGGGTATGACGGGACAAGCTTGGCAAACTTGTTTTTGGGGAGTTTCTCCCATTCTTCTCCAGGTATCCTCTCAAGCTCTGTCAGTTGTAATGTGGAGCGTTGCTGCACAGCTATTTCAGGTCTCTACAAAGATGTTCAATCAGGTTCAAGTCCGGGCGCTGGCTGGGATACTCAAGGACATTGTTTATTTATTTATTTTGATTTAACTAGACAGGTCAGTTAAGAACAAATTCTTACTTACAAATGACGGCCTACCCCGGCGAAAAACCCGGACAACGCTGAGCCAATTGTGCTCCGTCCTATAGGACTCCCAATCATGGCTGGTTGTGATACAGCCTGGAATTGAACCAGGTTCGGTAGTGATACCTCTAGCAGTGAAATGCAGTGCCTTAGACTGCTGCGCCACTCAGGAGCCCAAATTCAGAGACTTGTCCCGAAGCCACTCCTGTGTTATCTTGGCTGTGAGCTTAGGGACGTTGTCCTGTTGGAAGGTGAACCTTCACACCAGTCTGAGGTCTTGAGCACTCTGGAACAGGTTTTCATCAAGGATCTCTCTGCGCTCCGTTCATCTTTCCCTCGATCCTGACTATTTTTTCAGTCCCTGTCGCTGAAATAAATACCCATAGCATCGGACTGCTTTTTCTCGACCACATCTCTGGATTCCTACCGCAAGCTCTGAACCTTTACACTGGATCATCCTAGCTAGCTAGCTGCTATCCGAGTAGCTACTCCTGGCTAATGTCTCTGTCCCGAAGCAAGCACCAGTTAGCCTGGAGCTAGCCTCGAGCTAGGCCCATTTCCCGGCTAGCCAAAGAGGTCCACCAGCCAATTCTTGGGCTACAATACCTCTTTTGCCAATTGGCCTGGACCATTTACTGCTGACACGGAGCCCCGCCGATCCATCACGACTGGTCTGCCGATGTAACCATCCGAGGTGGTCTCAACAGGCTCTTCCATTGCGACGTTGCCGGATTTCCATCTGCTATCCCCGGCCCGCTAGCTGTCTGAATCGCAGTGTCTCCAGCTCGCCTAGCGTAGTAGCGACTACGAAATTGACTCCCTGAAACATCTATTGCTACTCATTGGATCCTACGATCACTCGGCTAGACATGCCTCTCCCTAATGTCAATATGCTTTGTCTATTGCTGTTTTGGTTAGTGATTATTGTCTTATTTCACTATAGAGCCCCTAGCCCAGCCCGATAGGCCTTAGATAGCCATTTTGTTCCACCCCCCACACATGCGTTGACCTCACCTGGCTTAACTGGTGCCTCCAGAAACAAAACCTCTCTCATCGTCACTCAATGCCTAGGTTTACCTCCACTGTACTCACATCCTACCATACCATTGTCTGTACACTATGCCTTGAATCTATTCTTCCGAGCCCAGAAACCTGCTCCTTTTACTTTCTGTTCCGAACGCACTAGACGACCAGTTCTTATAGCCTTTAGCCGTACGCTTATCCTACTCCTTCTCTGTTCCTCTGGTGATGTAGAGGTTAACTTCATTGGGATAGGGGGCGGTATTTTGACGTCCGGGTGAAAAGCGTGTCCAAAGTAAACTGCCTGCTACTCAGGCCCAGAAGCTAGGATATGCATATAATTGGTCGATTTGGATAGAAAACACTCTAAAGTTTCTAAAACTGTTAAAATAATGTCTGAGTATAACAGAACTTATTTGAAAGGCGAAACCCCGAGGACAAACCATCCAGGATTTTTTTTTTGGAGTTCACTGTGTTTTTCCATTATTTTCTATGGGAATCTAGATTTCTGAGGCACCTCGTTGCAGTTCATATGGCTTCCACTAGATGTCAACAGTCTTTAGAAATTGGTTGATGTTTTTCTTTTGAGTAATGAAGAAGTAACCCTTTCCGAGTGTCGAGCCTAGTGGACTGTTTTGTTTGGGGCGCACGACCTTCGCTCACCCAGCTACACAATACCCCATAATGAAAGTCAAAACATGTTTTTAGAAATAGTTGTACATTTTGTTGAAAATAACAACTCGCTCCAATCGCTCGCTCCACTTTCATTTTATCCGCTATTGAACACAGTATATTCCGTCTTCAATATTATCAATTATTTACGTTTTAAAATACCTAAAGTTGGATTAGGAAAGTTGTTTGAAATGTTTGGACCAAGATTACAGGTAATTTATTAGATAATTTGAAGTCATTTTGGGTGAGTTGGAACCGGTGTTTTTCTGAATCAAACGTGCCAAATAAATTGACATTTTGGTGACATAATGATGGAATTTATCGAACAAAAAGACCATTTGTGATGTTTATGGGACATTTGAGTGCCAACAGAAGAAAATTTTCAAAGGTAAGGTGTCGCGCCTGGCGGGTTGAAATATGACTGTCGTGTTTGTATGATGGGGTGCTGTCCTCAGATAATCGCATGGTTTGCTTTCGCCGTAAAGCCTTTTTGAAATCTGACAAGAATTAAACTGTATTTTGGTGTATTGCACTTGTGATCTTATGAAAGTTAAATATTTATAATAATTTAATTTTTGAATTTGGCGCTCTGCCATTTCACCGGATGTTGTCATATCGATCTCGCTAATGGGATTTGATCAATAAGAAGTTTAACCCAGGCCCTGCAGCCCCCAGCACCACTCCCATTCCCCAGGCGCTCTCATTTGTTGACTTTTGTAACCGTAAAAGCCTCGGTTTCATGCATGTTAACTTTAGAAGCCTCTTCCCTAAGTTTGTTTTATTCACTGGGGGGCAGAATTTTTATGTTTGGAAAAATAACGTTCCCAAAGTAAGCTGCCTATTTCTCAGGTCCAGATGCTATAATATACATATAATTGACAGAGTAGGATAGAAAACACTCTAAAGTTTCCAAAACTGTCAAAATATTGTCTGTGGGCCTCCCGGGTGGCGCAGTGTTCTAGGGCACTAGAACACTGCGCCACCAGAGTCTCTGGGTTCGCGCCCAGGCCCTGTCGCAGCCGGCCACGACCGGGAGGTCCGTGGGGCGACGCACAATTGGCATAGCGTCGTCCGGGTTAGGGAGGGTTTGGCCGGTAGGGATATCCTTGTCTCATCGCGCTCCAGCGACTCTATAGCGGGCCGGGCGCAGTGCGCGCTAACCAAGGGGGCCAGGTACACGGTGTTTCCTCCGACACATTGGTGCGGCTGGCTTCCGGGTTGGAGGCGCGCTGTGTTAAGAAGCAGTGCTGCTTGGTTGGGTTGTGCTTCGGAGGACGCATGGCTTTCGACCTTCGTCTCTCCCGAGCCCGTACGGGAGTTGTAGCGATGAGACAAGATAGTAATTACTAGCGATTGGATACCACGAAAATTGGGGAGAAAATGGGGTAAAATTTCTTTAAAAAAAAAAAATTACAAAATATTGTCTGTGAGTATAACAGAACTGATTTTGCAGGCGAAAACCTGAGGAAATCCAACCCGGAAGTGCCTCTTATTTTGAAAAATCACTGTTCCATTGCCTGCCTTTCGTCCATTTAAAGGGATATCAACCAGATTCATTTTCCTATGGCTTCTTCAGGGTGTGAACAGTCTTTAGACATAGCTTCAAGCTTTTATTCTGAAAAATGAGTGAGATTTTTCAATTTGCGTCAGTGGATAGCTGAATGTCCTTCCATTAGTTTATGCACGCGACACTGTTAGCTAGACATTTTCTTTCTCTCAAGTATTGAATAGTTTCCAGTCCAGTTGAAATATTATCGATTAATTATGTTAAAAACAACCTGACGATTGATTATTAAAAACGTTTGACATGTTTCTACGAACTTTACGGATACTATTTGGAATTTTCGTCAACCCTTGATGACCTGCCTAAGGCTGTGGAATACTGAACATAATGCGCCAAACAAATTGAGTTTTTTTGATATATAAATAATCCTTATCGAACAGAAGGAACATTTATTGTGTAACTGGGAGTCTCGTGAGTGCAAACATCTGAAGATCATCAAAGGTAAGCGATTAATTCTATTGCTTTTCTGACTTTCGTGACCAGGTGTTTGTAATGTTTTGTCTAGTAATCGATAAACTCACACAAACGCTTGGATTGCTTTTTCTGTAAAGCATATTTTCAAAATCTGACACGACAGGTGGAAGCTAACAAGCTAAGGTGTGTTTTGCTATATTGCACTTGTGATTTCATGAATATAAATATTTTTAGCAATTTATTTTGAATTTGGCGCTCTGCAATTCAGCGGTTGTTGATGAAAATGATCCCGCTAAAGGGATCCGTGCGTCAAGATTAAGCACACTTCGCAAACCCTGATGTCCTAGTCTTGTCTGAATCATGGCTGAGGAAGGCCACCAAAAATCTTGAAATGTTCATCCCTAACTATAACATCTTCCGACAAGATAGAACTGCCAAAGGAGGCGGAGTTGCAATCTACTGCAGAGATAGCCTGCAGAGTTCTGTCTTACTATCCAGGTCTGTGCCGAAACAATTTGAGCTTCTACTTTTAAAAATCCACCTTTCCAGAAACAAGTCTCTCACCGTTGCCGCTTGTTATAGACCCCCTTCAGCCCCCAGCTGTGCCCTGGACACCATATGTGAATTGATTGCCCCCCATCTATCTTCAGAGTTCGTAATGTTAGCTGACCTAAACTGGAATATGCTTAACACCCCGGCCATCCTACAATCTAAGTTAGATGCCCTCAATCACACAAATTATTAAGGGACCTACCAGGTACAACCCTAAATCCGTAACCATGGGCACCCTCTTAGATATCATCCTGACCAACTTGCTGACACTTCTGCTGTCTTCAACTAGGATCTCAGCGATCACTGCCTCTTTGCCTGTGCGCGTGATGGGTCTGCGGTCAAACGACCCTTATCACTGTCAAATGCTCCCTAAAACACTTCAGTGAGCAGGCCTTTCTAATCAACCTGGCCAGGTTTCCTGGAAGGATATTGACCTCATCCCATCAGTAGAGGATGCCTTGTTGCTCTTTAAAAGTGCTTTCCCCTACATCTTAAATAAGCATGGCCCATTCAAGAAATGTAGAACTAAGAACAGATATAGCCCCTGGTTCACCCCAGACCTGACTGCCCTTGAAAAGCACAAAAACATCCTGTGGTGTTCTGTATTAGCATCGTATAGCTCCCGCGATATGCAACTTTTCAGGGAAGTCAGGACCCAATATACTCAGTCAGTTTGAAAAAGCTAGCCTTAGCTTTCCTAACAGAAATGTGCATCCTGTAGCACTAATTCCAAAAAGTTTTGGAACACTGTAATGTCCATGGAGAATAAGAGCACCTCCTCCCAGCTGCACACTGCACTGAGGCTAGGAAACATTATCACCATTGATAAATCTACAATAATTGATCATTTCAATAAGCTTTTTCTACGGCTGGCCATGCTTTGGCTACCCCTACCCCGGCAAAAATCTCAGCACCCCCTATAGCATCTTGCCCAAGCCCTCCCGCTTCTCCTTCACCCAAATCCAGACAGCTGATGTTCTGAAAGAGCTGCAAAATCGGGATCCCTACAAATCAGCTGGGCTAGACTATCTGGACACTCTTTTTCTAAAATTATCTGCCGAAACTGTTGCAACCCCTATTACTAGCCTTTTCAAGCTCTCTTTCGTATTGTCTGAGATCCCCAAAGATTGGAAAGCTGCCGCAGTCATCATCCTCTTCAAAGAGGGAGACACTCTAGACCCAAACTGCTATAGACCTATATCCATCCTGCCCTGCCTTTCTAAAATCTTTGAATGTCAAGTTAACAAACAGATCACCGACCATTTCGAATCCCACCGCACTTTCTCCACTATGCAATCTGGATTCTGAGCTGGTCATGGGTGCACCGCAGCCACGCTCAAGGTCCTAAACGATATCATAACCGCCATCGATAAAAGACAGTACTGCGCAGCAGTCTTCATCAACCTGGCCAAGGCTTTCGACTATACCAATCATTGCATTCTTATCGGCAGACTCAATAGCCTTGGTTTCTCAAATCACTGCCTCGCCTGGTTCACCAACTGCTTCTCAGATCGATTTGACACACTGAACTCTGAGGGCCTGTTGTCCGGACCTCTGGCAGTCTCTATGGGGGTGCCACAGGGTTCAATTCTCGGGCCGACTCTTTTCTCTGTATATATCAATGATGTCGCTCTTGCTGCTGGTGATTCTCTGATCCACCTCTATGCAGATGACACCATGCTGTATACATCTGGTCCTTCTTTAGGCACTTTGCAAACAAACCTCCAAACGAGCTTCAATGCCATACAACACTCCTTCCAAAGCCTCCAACTGCTTTTAAATGCAAGTAAAACTAAAAGCATGCTCTTCCAGCGATTGCTGCCTGCACCCTCCTGACCGACTAGCATCACTACTCTGGAAGGTTCTGACTTAGAATATGTGGACAACTACAAATACCTAGGTGTCTGGTTAGACTGTAAACTCTCCTTCCAGACTCACATTTGCTCCTTTGCACCCCAGTATCTCTACTTGCACATTCATCTTCTGCACATGTATCACTCCAGTGTTTAATTGCTATATCGTAATTACATCACCACTATGGCCTATTTTATTACCTTACCTCCCTTATCTTACCTAATTTGCACACACTGTATATATACATATTTTTTATTCTACTGTATTATTGACTGTATGTTTGTTTATTCCATGTGTAACTCTGTGTTGTTGTATGTGTTGAACTGCTTTGCTTTATCTTGACCAGACCGCTACAACTTCAGGTGAAACTGGAGGGCGCGCAATTCAAATAAATAATCATAACAATTTTGGATATTAAACATTTAGGTACATATAAGTGTCTTATATCGGTTGAAAGCTTAAATTCTTGTTAATCTAACTGCACTGTCCGATTTACAGTAGCTATTACAGCGAAAACATATCAAAATATTTTTCCACCTGTACAAGTTTCATAAATTCACAAATAGCGATTAAATATTCACTTACTTTTTGAAAATCTTCCTCGGATTTGTCATCCAAAGGGTTCCAGCTAGAACTTGTAGTGTTGTTTTGTTCGATAAAATCCTTCTTTATATCCCAAAAAGTCTGTTTAGTTGGCGCCATCAATTTGAGTAATCCACTCATTCAACATCCAGGGAAAGGAATCCGAAAATCTACCCCTAAACTTTGTTTCAACAAGTCAAAATACGTTTCTATTTACTCCTCAGATACCCTAAAATGTAATCAAACTATAATATTTCTTATGGAAAGAAGTATGTTCACTAGGAAACCGATTTAGCAGGTGCGTCCTGTCTTCATGGCACGCGCAAACACAAATTTCCAAGACTGTGTCCCTGTACTAATACTGATATTTCTTATTAGTTTTTGAAGTTACAAGCCTGAAACCTTGAACATAGACTGCTGACACCCTGTGGAAGCCATAGGAATTGCATCCTGGGAGCTATGCCCTTATACTCGCCATTCTAAGAGGATGGTCTCTCAAACAAAAAACATTTCCGTTTGGTTTTTCAACTACCATATCTATTGTGTTATATTATCCTACATTATTTCAACATTTCTACAAACTTAAGTGTCATCTTTCCAATGATACGAATTATATGCATATCCTGGCTTCAGGGCCTGAGCAACAGGCAGTTTACTTTGGGCACGTCATTCAGGCAGAAATTGAGAAAATTGGGGCCTAGCCCTATTAAGCATTAAGCAAATGCTTATTAAGAAAATCTCAAATCAGCTTCCTATTTCGCAACAAAGCCTCCTTCACTCATGCTGCCAAATATACCCTTGTAAAACTGATTATCCCACCGATCCTTTACTTCGGCGATGTCATTTGCAAAATAGCCTCCAACACTCTACTCAGCAAATTGGATGTAGTCTATCACAGTGCCATCCGTTTTGTTACTAAAGCCCCATATACTACCCACCACTGCGACCTGTACGCTCTTGTTGGCTGGCCCTCACTACATATTCGTTGCCAAACCCACTAGCTCCAGGTCAGCTATAAGTCTATGCTAGGTAATGCCCCACCTTATCTCAGCTCACTGGTCACCATAGCAACACACACCCATAGCACACGCACCAGCAGGTATATTTAACTGGTCATCCCCAAAGCCAACAATTCCTTTGGCCGCCTTTCCTTCCAGTTCTCTGCTGTCAATTATTGGAACGAATTGCAAAAATCACTGAAACTGGAGTCTTCTTTCTCCCTCTCTAACTTTAAGCATCAGCTGTCAGAGCAGCTTACCGATCACTGTACCTGTACACAGCCAATCTGTAAATAGCCCACCCAACTACCTCACCCCCATATTATTACTTACCACCTTGCACCCCAGTATCTCTACTTGCACATCATCATCTGCACATCCATCACTCCAGTGTTAATGCTAAATTGTAATTATTTCGCCTCTATGGCCTATTTATTGCCTACCTCCCTACTCTTCTACATTTGCACACACTGTACATATATTTTTTCTATTGTGTTATTGACTGTACGTTTGTTTATGTGTAACTCTGTGTTGCTTGATGTTGTCACACTGCTTTGCTTTATCTTGGCCCGGTCACAGTTGTAAATGAGAACTTGTTCTCTACAGGCCTAAAAAAACTCTATGGATTGGGATTTTACTTCATTTTTTTAGCTAGTGTTAACGTTACATGTTTAAACAAAATACCCCAAGTTAAAGCTTGCTGTTAGCTAGCTAACGTTAGCGGAGGTTAGATGGCTGGCTTGCTAGCTAACATTAACTTACATGTTTGAAGTGTGTGTAATGTTAATATCTGGAATTTGTCTTTCAGCATCAGTAGAACAGTCTGGTTTCAGGAATTTGAAATGGTTTTTACTTTTGATACATAAGTACATTTTAGCAATTCCATTTACTTTTGATACTTAAATATTTTAAAAACCAAATACTTTTAGACTTTTACTCAAGTAGTATTTTACTGGTTTACTTTTACTTCAGTCATTTTCTATTAAGGTATCTTTACATCTGGAACCTTTCTGTTTACCTGGAATTTTTACATATTGTAGGCTCCTACTACTTTTAGTCTTAATCTTTACTACACTACTCACTGTTTAGCACATGACCTCATGTGAATCCTTAAAGAGATGGGTGGGGCTGGTTTAAGAGGGTGTGAACAATGCTGAATGGGTGTAGACAAAGGAGAGCTCTCCAGTAGGTACCAAAACATTCAAAGGCCCTTTTCTCAAAGTGAGTTTACAAGTGTATCAACTTTAAGGCAGAATTACTTTCCCATTGTTCCTAAAACATGTAGTGTATGATATACCATTTTGTAGCTCTGAGTCTCTACTTTTTACAAATGTAAAAATCCCAATTTCAAAATGTTCTACATACGACCGAATCCATCAACCAAAAAATTGTTAATCAAAATATATTTTTACATTTTTTCCAGATTATTCTACGTACAGATTATTCTACGTAGCCACCCTTTGCCTTGATGACAGTTTAGCATACTCTTGGCATTCTCTCAACCAGCTTCACCTGGAATGCTTTTCCAACAGTCTTGAAGCAGTTCCCACATATGCTGAGCACTTGATGGCGGCTTTTCCTTCACTCTGCGGTCCAACTCATCGCAAACCATCTCAATTTGGTTGAGGTCGGGTGATTGTGGAGGCCAGGTCATCTGATGCAGCACTCCATTACTCTCCTTCTTGGTCAAATAGCCCTTACACAGCCAGGAGGTGTGTTGGGTCATTGTCCTGTTGAAAAACAAAGTTATTTCATAGTTTTGATGTCTTCACTATTATTCTACAATGTAGAAAATAGTAAAAATAAAGAAAAACCCTTGAATGAGTAGGTGTGTCCAAACTTTTGACTGGTACTGTGCAGTCGTGGCCAAAAGTTTTGAGAATGACACAAATATTAATTTTCACAAAGTCTGCTGCTTCAGTGTCTTTAGATATTTTTGTCAGATCTTACTATGGAATACTGAAGTATAATTACAAGCATTTCATAAGTGTAAAAGGCTTTTATTGACAATTACATGAAGTTGATGCAAAGAGTCAATATTTGCAGTGTTGACCCTTCTTCTTCAAGACCTCTGCAATCCGCCCTGGCATGCTGTCAATTAACTTCTGGGCCACATCCTGAATGATGGCAGCCCATTCTTGCATAATCAATGCTTGGAGTTTGTCAGAATTTGTGGGTTTTTGTTTGTCCACCCGTCTCTTGAGGATTGACCACAAGTTCTCAATGGGATTAAGGTCTGAGGAGTTTCCTGGCCATGGACCCAACATATCGATGTTTTGTTCCCCGAGCCACTTGGTTATCAGTTTTGCCTTATGGCAAAGTGCTCCATCATGCCGGAAAAGTCATTGTTTGTCACCAAACTGTTCCTGGATGGTTGGGAGAAGTTGCTCTCGGAGGATGTGTTGGTACCATTCTTTATTCATGGCTGTGTTCTTAGGCAAAATTGTGAGTGAGCCCACTCCCTTGGCTGAGAAGCAACCCCACACATGAACGGTCTCAGGATGCTTTACTGTTGGCATGACACAGGACTGATGGTAGCGCTCACCTTGTCTTCTCCGGACAAGCTTTTTTCCCGGATGCCCCAAACAATCGGAAAGGGGATTAATCTGAGAAAATTACTTTACCCCAGTCCTCAGCAGTCCAATCCCTGTACCTTTTGCAGAATATCAGTCTCTCCCTGATGTTTTTCATGGAGAGAAGTGGCTTCTTTGCTGCTCTTGACATCAGGCCATCCTCCAAAAGTCTTTGCCTCACTGTGCGTGCAGATGCACTCACACCTGCCTGCTGCCATTCCTGAGCAAGCTCTGTACTGGTGGTGCCCCGATCCAGCAGCTGAATCAACTTTAGGAGATGGTCCTGGCGCTTGCTGGACTTTCTTGGGCGCCCTGAAGCATTCTTCACAACAATTGAACCACTCTCCTTGAAGTTCTTGATGATCCGATAAATGGTTGATTTAGATGCAATCTTACTGGCAGCAAATCCTTGCCTGTGAAGCCCTTTTTGTGCAAATCAATGATGACGGCACGTGTTTCCTTGCAGGTAACCATGATTGACAGCGGAAGAACAATGATTCCAAGCACCACCCTCCTTTTGAAGCTTCCAGTCTGTTATTCGAACTCAATCAGCATGACAGAGTGTTCTCCAGCCTTGTCCTCGTCAACACTCACACCTGTGTTAATGAGAGAGTCACTGACATTATGTCAGCTGGTCCTTTTTTGGCAGGGCTGAAATGCAGTGGAAATGTTTTTTGGGGATTCAGTCCATTTTAATGGCAAAGAGGGTCTTTGCAATTAATTGCAATTAATCTGATCACTTTTCATAACATTCTGGAGTATATGCAAATTGCCATCATACAAACTGAGGCAGCAAACTTTGTGAAAATTAATATACTATGTCATTCTCAAAACTTTTAGCCATGACTGTATATATACAGTATAGATATAGAGGAGGTGGGTGTTATGGGTGGTTCTGTCACGTTCCCTAAACAGGCAGCCAGTCTCGGAATGGGGACTTGAAGATGCTGACTGCAATGTCCACCCACAGCTGCTCTCTTCACTCTTGGAGTGTTTGCAGTGCTAGTGTCGTGCCCGGGATGATATGGCAAGCACTGGTTCGTAGCAGATCAGAATGAACAGCATGACAATAACAGTAGCTGTAGATAATGTAATGAACAGTGGGATCTTGGATGGTGGTTGGTCATGGAGGACATCAGATCGATCCAGATCTAGGGAAAGGATACGGTAGGCCTCTCGGAGCACGGCAGAACCCCTAGATCCTTGAGAACAGGAGCAGAGTAAAATTAAAAGGGGAAGAGATAGAGGCGTAGAAGGATGCAGAAAGAAAACACGCAGGTTACAGGTAGATCAGGGGCGTGTTGAGCAGGACACAGCGTTTTGGAACGTTCAGATATAAATATATTATGTAGAAGAAATATGCCTCTCCGACATGAAGAACATCCCAATCCTTACAGTACAATCACATACACTGGGCTACACACAGTAGCTCCATCTTGCCCTCTGATAGGCCAGGTAGAATTGTCATCATATTGCTTACACCTATCCAGCACGCTAAGGTCTACACAAGTGCATAGGTTGTAAGGGATTGATTTGCGATTCAGGGATAGGCTCTTTCTCAATTTGTCTATCTTCGATTCCTCACGTCCTCTCTTTGCCTCCTTTTCAAAACGTTTGGAGGAAAATATCCTATATATATTCCTTGCCTCAAACCTTCTCCTACTGTACAATCCATTCTTAAGAAGCGAAAGGATGCAAGGTAAAAAAAAATCTGAAAAGAGCCACAATTACATAATTACTGAATGCTGTCACACAACTATAATTCTGCAGGAAAATTATGAAAAAATCTGTGTGGGTGCTGACAAGTGTAGCCATTTGCTTTGCCCTCACATTGCAATATAGTTTAAAATATGTTTTATTTAACGGTAATGGTCAAACCCTACCCCACACGATGCTAGGCCAATTGCGCACCGTTCTATGGGACTCCCGATCAGGGCCGGTTGTGATACAGCCCGGGATTGAACCAGGGTCTGTAGTGACATTTCTAGCCCTGAGATTCAGTGCCTGAGACCGCTGCGCCACTCAGGAGCCCTATATGTCACACTAATGCTTGTGTTCACGTCATATCACTGAGTCTGCATTTAAGTATATGCATTATGTACATAAACACATGCATTCACTCACCCATTTATCAGGAGATGACTGCATTATTCTTGATAGTGCAGGCTAAATTAAATTGAATCAACATAAAAGCATGAGTTAATGTGTAAAAAAAGGGCAGCAATGCTGGGATACAATAATAGAACTTTGTAGGTAAAAGGTGCTCTGGGAAAATGGTTAAATGGTCATAAAAAAACAAAGAGGGCCGAGGTAGTCTTTATATATTTTGTTTCAAATACTTTTATTGTTATGGCATCACAATAAATGCTTTTTAAACTAAACATATGAAGAGTGCCTTGGTCCTCTTTGTTTTTTTTTTATGAGTACATGTGTGATGAGTTTGAAATGGTTATTCACTCAGCACTTCGTTGATGACTTTGCTAAGGTTGGTCGCCATCGCCATCATTAAAATAATCCAAGGTGGCGTAGCAGTCAGACGTCTTTTGTCCTCATCTTGTCGTGTCCCGTGTATATATCTTTTTATATCTTGTTCTTCGCATATCTTTTTAAATATTTTTTTCTAAAACTCAACTTCTAAACACTCTCCTGCAACCCGACTCACCCAATGTGGTGCGGATCTGAACACAGCAATGAACGCTATAGATTTTTTATTTCATTATGTAGCTCAGCCAGAATTTGGCATGTTCTAGCAATGGCCCTAGCAACGGATGCTAATAGCCTATCGATTCCCATTGTGACGCAGGGGGAGTCACTTTTTATCAAGTTAACACTATTTGGGATGACAGGCCCCCAATGTTTGTGGGCATTCCTGCCTTACTGGGGATGCGGGAGTGTGTGTTATGCCAGTGATCACCTCATTATACAGATCTACATGTGGAAACAAGAGTTTCCATTGCAGCAAATGCCAGATGGGTTTGTACATGTCTAGCCCAATGGGCCTATCTCACTTGGGTATTTTGCGCAAAATGATCATTAGCTGGCTAATAATGGGGGCTTCAAGGAAAAAAACAGGCCAGTGTTGGAGCCTCAAGGAAAAAAATGACTCGGTATGTTAAAAATGCCAGAGCCATTTCTGGTCCCAGTCCACCCCTGGCAGGAGACTGAGGTGAGTTTTGTTTTAGAATTAAACATATTCAAACATTATTTACATGTGATAACTGCAAGGACATGTTGTTATTTATGTTGGCACAATTGTGTTGCAGTAAATACCACCTATTAGTGTTTTTTTGGAATTAAAGCTTGTGGGATCTAGATTTTCTTTGAATGAGAGAAAATGTGTGCTATACCTTCAATCACCGCTAGAGGGCATCCTTTTCAAGTAAATGGTTCCGTTAAAGGGGAAACTAAAACACTGGAAGCATTAAATTTTTCTAACTTAGCAGGCGCTCTTATCTACAGCGACTTACAGTAGTGAGTGCATAGATTTCATACTGTTTTTCCATAATGGTCCATCGTGGCAATTGAATCCACAACACTGGGGTTTCAAGGACCATGCTCTACCACAACTGTTTAAGGGCACAAGGCGAGACCCAGATGCAGACACAGGAGGCAGATGGAGAGTCCAAGATGTTTATTTCCAATCGAAAAGCGGTAGGCAAGAGAATGGTCGTGGACATGTAAAAGGTCAAAACCAGTTCAGAGATCCAGAGGTACAGAATGGCAGGCAGTCTCAAGGTCAGGGCAGGCAGAATGGTCAGGCAGGCGGGAATGGAGTCCTGAAAAACAGGCAAAGGTTAAAACCGGGAGGACTAGTAAAAGAGAATAGGAAAGCAAGCGCACGAGCATGAGAAAAATACATTAGTTGACTTGAAGATACAAAACGAGAGACAGAGAGAAGGAAAAACAGGGATACATACATTACATTTACATTTAAGTAATTTAGCAGACGCTCTTATCCAGAGCGACTTACAAATTGGTGCATTCACCTAATACAACGGGGAAAATAAGCAACACCTGGAGGGGGTGGAGACAATCACACGGACAGGTGAAACAGATCAGGGCATGACAAACAGCCACAGGGGACTCACAAGCATGTACAGTAGGCTACTGTGTTGTCAGGGCAAATTAATTTACTACCAAGCAAATATTGCATTTCCACTATGATCAAATCATAGTCTCTCTTTCCTGTAGCTGGTCACAGGGACATTCAAGCAGGGAGAATGTGGGATATTTGAAACATAAATTCAGGGTGCACATTTCACAATCCCACCGGGGGCAGACAAGTAATGCATCAATCGTTTTAACCTGTTGATGATGGGGGCGCTGTTGTCACTATTTATGCTAATCGTGTAATTTTTGAAACGGCTTCCCACAAAATTCTTGATAGTACAATATGCATATTATTATTATTATTGGATAGAAAACAGTCTATAGTTTCTATAGGAGTTGAAATTGTGTCTCTAAGTGGAACAGAACCCATTCTACAGCAATTTCCCTGACATGGAATCAGATTTCAGAAATGTGTGCCCCTGATCTGGAGTCAGTTAAAAGGCCACAGTTATTGCTATGAGTATACGGACACTGCTTACGTCTTCCCCTGGATGCCTTTACGTGATGACGATTTGAATGGGGTCGATTGCGCGTTCACAGGCACTATAAATTAAAAAAACCTGTAGCTAGGAACTCTTTTCTTGCTGCGTAATGCGCCTGGAGGACATCGACCCGCACTTGTTCCAAGCATTAGTGGAGGGAGTAATATTACTCTGGTCATGTTTCTACTCGTTATGGGAGTTAAAAACATCATAAGGTAGTTAATTTAAAGCGTTTTATAGCAATTTATATCCGTTTAGTGCGATTTTGGGACATTTATTTCTGAAACGCTGTGAATTGCTGGGCACGCTTCCAGTTCATCCCGAACGCAGTTGGCATTTCCACATGGCAAGAGGACAGCTTTCCACCAAAAGACGATTAGACCCAAGAAAGGATCCTTTGCCCAAGATACTGATGGAAGAACAGCTCAAAGTAGGACATTTTTATTATGATAAATCGTGTTTCTGTCGAAAAATGTTAGTGGCTTAGGACGCCATGTTTTTTGACGTAGCTTCGCTTGGCGCAAACTGTATTGAAAAGTAAGGATAATTAAAAAAATGTAATTCCGCGATTGTATTAAGAATTAAATTGTCTATCAATCCCTGTCCACCCTATATTTTTTAGTCACGTTTATGAGTATTTATGTATAAGAGTAGATCACTGTCTAATATGGCGCACGGACATTTTCTCACCAGCTGGGCTACATTTCACATTGTCTAACCATGATTTTGGTGGCTAAATATAAACATTTTCGATCAAACTCTATATGGATTGTGTAATATGATGTTACAGGAGTGTCATCTGAAGAATTCTGAGAAGGTTAGTGAAAAAATTAATATATTTTGGCGATGTTGACGTTATCGCTCACTTTGGCTAGAATCAATGCTGGGCTGCTATGTGCTATGTGCTATGCTAATATAACGATTTATTGTGTTTTCGCTGTAAGACACTTAGAAAATCTGAAATATTGTCTGTATTCACAGGATCTGTGTCTTTCGATTAGTGTATGCTGTGTATTTTTACGAAATGTTTGATGATTAGTAAGTAGGTAAACACGTTGCTCTATGCAGTTATTCTAGTCCATTTGTGACGGTGGGTGCAATTGTAACCTATGCCATCTACCTGAAATATGCACTTTTTTCTAACAAAACCTATCCCATACCATAAATATGTTATCAGACTGTCATCTGATGAGTTTTTTTCTTGGTTAGGGGCTATAAATATCTTAGTTTAGCCGAATTGGTGATAGCTACTGGTGTTGGTGGACAAATAAAACATGGTGGATTATGCTAATGTGTTTTTAGGTAATAGATGTACATCTTTACACATTGTGTCTTCCCTGTAAAACATTTTAAAAATCGGACATGTTGGCTGGATTCACAAGATCTGTGTCTTTCATTAGCTGTATTGGACTTTAATGTGTGAAAGTTAAATATTTAAAAAAAATATTTTTTTTGAATTTCGCGGCACTGGTTTTTCAGTGGGGGTGGGGGGGAGTGCCGCTAGCGGCACCCTCATCCTAGACAGGTTAAGCCAAATGATGTTCCCTGCCCTCATCCTCCATCTTACCTAAAGAAAAATTGATCATATTACTCCAGTGCTAGCCTCCCTACACTGGCTTCCTGTTAAGGCAAGGGCTGATTTCAAGGTTTTACTGTTAACCTACAAAGCGTTACATGGGCTTGCTCTTACCTATCTTTCCGAGTTGGTCCTGCCGTACATACCTACACGTACGCTACGGTCACAAGACACAGGCCTCCTAATTGTCCCTAGAATTTCTAAGCAAACAGCTGGAGGCAGGGATTTCTCCTATAGATCTCAATTTTTATGGAATGGTCTGCCTACCCATGTGAGAGACGCAGACTCGGTCTCAACCTTTAAGTCTTTAAGACTTTAAGACTTATCTCTTCAGTGGGTCATATGATTGAGTGTAGTCTGGCCCAGGAGTGTGAAGGTGAACGGAAAGGCTCTGGAGCAACGAACCGCCCTTGCTGTCTCTGCCTAGCCGGTTCCCCTCTCTCCACTGGGATTCTCTGCCTCTAACCCTATTACAGGGGCTGAGTCACTGGCTTACTGGTGCTCTTTCATGCCGTCCCTAGGAGGGGTGCGTCACTTGAGTGGGTTGAGTCACTGACGTGATCTTCCTGTTTGGGTTGGCGCCCCCCCCCCGGCCTTGTCTCAGGATGGTAAGTTGGTGGTTGAAGATATCCCTCTAGTGGTGTGGGGGCTGTGCTTTGGCAAAGTGGGTGGGGTTATATCATTCCTGTTATGCTGCAGTAGTTTATGTGTCGGGGGGCTAGGGTCAGTTTGTTATATCTGGAGTACTCTCCTGTCTTATCCGGTGTCCTGTGTGAATTCAAGTATGCTCTCTCTAATTCTCTCTTTCTTTCTCTCTTTCAGAGGACCTGAGCCCTAGGACCATGCCTCAGGACTACCTGGTATGATGACTCCTTGCTGTCCCTAGTCCACCTGGCCGTGCTGCTGCTCCAGTTTCAACTGTTCTGCCTGCGGCTATGGAACCCTGACCTGTTCACCGGACGTGCTACCTGTCCCAGACCTGCTGTTTTCAACTCTCTAGAGACCGCAGGAGCGGTAGAAATACACTAAATGATCGGCTATGAAAAGCCAACTGACATTTACTCCTGAGGTGCTGACTTGCTGCACCCTCGACAACTACTGTGGTTATTATTATTTGACCATGCTGGTCATTTATGAACATTTGAACATCTTGGCCATGTTCTGTTATAATCTCCACCCGGCACAGCCAGAAGAGGACTGGCCACCCCTCATAGCCTGGTTCCTCTCTAGGTTTCTTTCTAGGTTTTGGCCTTTCTAGGGAGTTTTTCCTAGCCACCATGCTTCTACACCTGCATTGCTTGCTGTTTTAGGCTGGGTTTCTGTACAGCACTTTGAGATATCAGCTGATGTACGAAGGACTATAGAAATAAATTATATTTTTGGTTGATTTTCCATCACTAACAGTTTATTCTCTTAAGGGGGCTTTGTTGGATCAGACTTTGTAAAGTACATTTGTAGTGATTTGTTCAGCATTTCTCATCTTACCAGTAGGGAATATGTTAACATATTTACATCTACATTTTAACTAATTTAGCAGACGCTCTTCTCCAGAGTGTCTTTACAGTTAGTGCATATGCATTTTCCTGTCATCTCAATGCTGAGAGGGGGGAAATTGGATGCTTGTCGAGTTTAGAGTTTCTGCACCAGACACCTCGTGCAATTAGGTTTTCACAACTGTGTGTGGATGATTACTGTAAAGGATTTGGGCTGTCTGAGAGTAAGTGAAATGTAAGGGAAAGGAGTGATGATTGGTTCAACAGGTTTACCAATGGAGTCTTGATTCTTACAATCCTCTCAAAGCATTCTATTGTATCTTAGATTACAGATGTGTAGGCAGGCCAAAAGCATAAACTTCAGAGGAAACCAAACCACATTGCATTGTCATTTCCCCAGAGAAAATATAGAAATTGATAATTATTCCCCCCAGACAGCTGCTAATAGTGATATATTAAGAGTAATCATGCCTCTGATGATTCCTCCCGACGTACTGTACCATGGGGAGAACAGTGGTGACACACCCCCCCTGTTTCTCCAGCCCCATAGCGATAGCTCTGGAAAGAACAAGTGTTTGTGTGTCTCTGTGTGAGTATCAGGGACTGTGTGTAAAAGGGGTTGTGTGTATGTAGTCTACAGTTCTTTGTTTGTGTGTTTGTATGACTTACTGTATGTCCAGGAAGTAACTTTTATTTGAGATGTGTGGGGGGGGGGGGGGGGGGTGCAACTTCTGTCTGTAGATCCAATGTTGTATCTCAGACTCCTTGCCTCTCTCTCAGACACGCATACTTGCATGTGCACTCTCACGCACCTCTTGCATGAGCGTACATACCAGGCGTGATTCAAAATCCATACGGCTTTTCCACTTAGCGTATCATTGAGCTGAACTATATTTTTCCACCAGAGATGGAGAAGAATCATTGAAAGTTAAAGCTTAAATTGCCTCCTGAAGTATATATCTTGGCCATGATGACCTCCCTGTGTTATATTATACGCTTAGCGGGCCCTAAATCAAACGACAGAGAAGATGATAATCACCTCACAGGCTGCTTCCTGTCCTCTAACTATCAATTCCCTTCCTTGTCTCTCCATACATTTTCAAATCCCTGGTCCCTTGGTACATCCCCCTATCTCCACACTTGCACTACCTCCGCCCCCCTATCCTCCTTCCTTCATCCATTGGCCGCCTTACAAAACCATCTCCACACTTTCTGTTCCCTTTGCTGCATCAGACAACGATTTGTATCAAGGTTGCCGAGGTAATATCAACCGGCTTGTGTATCCTATCATGTGGTGTAATTAAAGCTTGGACTTGCTGGAGGGATGGGCTTTTTCAGAGTTAATAAACCACCACCATTTATGCAACAGCCAACTCCACCATCCCTCTTTTTCCCCCAAACTTCAGCTTCCCCATTTGCTGCCAGGTATATTGCTTTTCACACCTTTGTTATGCAAGCATCTTATGTAGCCTATTTTTGTTATTTCACAAGAATTGAACAAAAACAAAATGATCAAACGGACTAAATGTGAATGTAATTGATATTACAATAAATCCTGTTCTAACATTACCATGATGCATTCATGACTTGTGATAATGGCAGTTTAAAAACTGGTAAAATTATGAATTCGATACACATTATTCTGAATTTATACAACGGGTGGTTTGGAATTCCCATTGTTAGAGCCTCTCCTGCCCATGATATATGAGACAACATACACATGGCCACGTTCATATAAAGTGCCATTGTTCACATCGTTACCAAGCAACCCACTACCACTGCTACTTTTAAAACTACCAGTCTTAGATGATTTTAAAAGTTCCTTTTGATTTGTTTTATCCACCAACGTTTGAAGAGTGGTGCCAACAAGAAGAGGAGGAGGATATGAAAGAAATCAAACAAGAAGAAGAGCAAGTGGACCAGCAAACTGAGCCTAGCGTTAACGTTAGACACGCAGAAATAAGTAATGCTGCTATAGACGACATAGAAAAGGACAGAAATGAAAAAGCTACCTCAAGACAAATCAACTGGGCAGTGAAGTGCTTTCTGGAATGGCTGTCAGAAAAGGGGATACACATCGATCTGGCAACTGTTTCAAAACAGGAAATGGGTAATATTCTCCGGAGTTTCTACGCCACTACAAGGACTGCTAAAGGAGACCGATATGGAATCAGCAGCTTCGCTAGACTGCAGGCAGGCCTAAAGCAACACTTAAATGAGCCTCCACTGAGCCGGCAACACTGAGTTTCAATGAAGAAACCAAGAACCACAAAAATCCATTGGAAAGAGACAGAGAGAATCGTCACAGCTGTATGTATGAAAACCTAGGGAACGAGCTCTGCCTGGTGGCATCGCTAGAAAAATATCTCTAAATTACCTGAACATGCTCCAGCCTTTTATCTACACCCCAGACGTGTGTTAGGCCATGCGTTACGACATTTGTATCATGGCTTTGGTGGTCTACGCCACTGGGCGTCGCCTCGTGACGACATCGTACGACCTCTCATGTATTATTGCTTCATAATTGATACACATCAGTAAAAACAATAGCTTGTTAGAAGAGGTGTATTATGCTTTGAATGGCGCTCTGTTGAAAGAAATGTCAAAGTGTTAAATGAGAATTTCAATCACACTGACCAGGACAATAGCCAGAGGATATACAGCACTCTGTGGATGAAATTAAACATTGACTGCATTTAAACCAGTAATGACTGGCCAAGAGCTGAGAGAGATGCTTTGTCTACCTTGAAATAAACTAATGCTAACTGATGGGTGAGCTGAGGGATGTTTTTATTTTGGACGATTTGTTCCACTTATAAAAGACCTCACGGACCATATTTCAATCGACAGCTGAAGGGAAAGAGCTGCTCTTTCTCGAAATGTACTTTTGGATTAGCTACATTTTCATTTACAGTCCACTATTCACCTGGTACTCGCTAAGGGACAGTTGTGGGTGACACTATTCTCTATTCGAGTGGCAGCAGTTTGCCTTTGCCTTTTGAAAAAGCTCAAAAAGCTTTTAACATCATTCAACAGAATCTGTATGATTTTAATCTTTTTCGAATTCCCGAATTCCTATAAAACAAAATGCATAGTATTTTCCAACACTAAACATTGAAAATCATGTAATAGCTTGGAAGGACATTCTATAGAGAAAGTCAAAACTTGCAAATATCTGGGAGTTTGGGTGGATGAGAAGTTGAGCTTCACCACCCATGTAGAGAATCTTGTCAGGAAACTGAAGCTGCACATGAAGTTTTATAACTGGCGCAAAGCTTGTTTTCCTTTGCCGCCAGAAAGAAGTTAATTCAATGTTCTTTCTCTCTGTATTGGACTATGGTGATACTATTTATGTGCAAGCCTCAAGCTCTATACTGAAGGCTCTTGAGTGACTCTGTGTATCGTGAAGCCCTTAGTTTAGTCACCAATCAGAGACGTCTAACTCATCATTGCCATCTCTACAGTGCTGTCAGGTGGACATCACTAGCAACACACAGGCTTACATACAAACATTCTTATTTATAAGGCCATTTTACGAAAACTGCCAATTTATTTATCTTCTCTTATAGCTCGAATTGCAAACGCATACAAGCTCAGATCTCAATCTTCTTTGATGCTAAGAGTCCCGAAAATTACATTGGAAAAGGGTCCTTTTATTGCAAAGACCCCTGGTCTTGGAATTCCCTCCAAGAAAACCGAACATTCCAGCACCTGGTATCCCTGGAGAAGTTCAAAGGACAAACAGATGAACAGGTTGTTGAGACATGTAGTTGTTTTTGAAATAACACATATGGAATCATGTAGTAAACATAAAGTGTTAAACAAATCAATATACTGTATATATTACATTTCATATTCTTCAAAGTAGCCACCCGTGGCCTTGATGACAGCTTTGCACACTCTTGACATTCTCTCAACCAGCTTCATGAGGTAGTCACCTGGAATTCATTTCAATTAACATGTGTGCATTGTTAAAAGTTCATTTGTGGAATCTCGTTCCTTCTTAATGTGTTTAGCCAATCAGTTGTGTTGTGACAAGGTAGGGGTACAGAAGATAGCCCTATTTGGTAAAAGACCAAGTCCATATGGCAAGAACAGCTCAAATAAGCAAAGAGAAACAATGGCCCATCATTACTTTAAGACATGAAGGTCAGTCAATCCGGGAAACTTAAACCATTTCTTCAAGTGCAGTTACAAAAACCATCAAGCGCTATGATAAAACTGGCTCTCATGAGGACCGCCACAGGAAAGGAAGACCCAGAGTTACCTCTGCTGTAGAGGGTAAGTTCATTAGAGTTAACTGCACCTCAGATTGCAGCACAAATAAATGCTTCACAGAGTTCAAGTAACAGACACATCTCAACATCAACTGTTCAGAGGAGACTGTGTGAATCAGGCTTTCATGGTCAAATTGCTGTAAATAAACCACTAATAAAGGACACCAATAATAAGAAGAGACTTGCTTGGGCCAAGAAACACAAGCAATGGACATTAGACCGTTGGAAATCTGTACTTTTGTCTGATGAGAGATTTGGTTCCAACCGTCGTGTCTTTGTGAGACGCAGAGTAGGTGAAAGGATGATCTCCGCATGTGTGTTTCCCACCGTGAAGCATGGAGGAGAAGGTGTGATGGTGTGAGGGTGCTTTGCTGATGACACTATTGGTGATTTATTTAGAATTTAAGACACACTTAACGAGCATGGCTACCACAGCATTCTGCAGCGATAGACATCTCATCTGATTTGCGCTTAGTGGGACTATCATTTGTTTTTCAACAAGAAATATAGCCAAAACACACCTCCAGGCTGTGTCTTGGCTATTTGACCAAAGAGAGTGATGGAGTGCTGCATCAAATGACCTGGCCTTCAGAATCACCCGACCTCAACCAAATTGAGATGGTTTGGGGTGAGTTGGTCTGCAGAGGGAAGGAAAAGAAGCCAAGAAGTGGTCAGCATATGTGGGAACACCTTCAAGACTGTTGGAAAAGCATTCCAGGTGAAGCTGGTTGAGAGAATGCCAAAAGTGTGCAAAACTGTCAAGACAAACGTTGGTTACTTTGAAGAATCTAAAATATATTTGGATTTGTTTAACACTTTTTTGGTTACTACATGATTCCATATGTGTTATTTCATAGTTTTGATGTCTTCACTATTATTATACAATGTAGAAAATAGTTACAAAAATGAATGAGTAGGTGCGTCCAAACTTTTGACTCGAACAGTATATCCCAGCCCCCATTTCCACACGAGGCTTTTTGCATCTTGCCAGGCCATTATTGTGAATAAGAATTTGTTCTTAATTGACTTGCCTGGTTAATTAAAGGTTAAATAAATAAACTAAAAAATATGTAACACATTTTCCAGCAACAGATTTCTGTACCAATAAGTAATGCAGCATACCATTTACCGACATCGAGTGCTTCATCATGGTTTGTGTTTTCAACACCACAATCAAATAGAGTATGTCAATCTTAACAAACAGACAATCCATCCCTCCCTTGTCCCCACTCAGTATCGAAGGCGTGGCTTGACAATATCTGAATGCCATTGTTAGGTTCTAAAAATCAGAGTAAGAAATCGACGGACACTATAAAAGCTCCAACCAAGTTTATTCACCCCAAAGGATCGAACAGCTGAACAGACAAAAACATTTTCACCAGCGGTAATATACAGTATATACCCCAATATGGGTGAAGTCTCCTCCTTCTCTCGAAACATTACATATTTTTTTGCGAGGCAGGAAGATAAGTGATACGGCAATACACTTTTCCTTCTCCCTTAATGTGACCTGACCTCTCCACCATTATCAGTGCCTGCCAACATGTGATTGTCTTCCCTGCACTCAGCACATTCAAAGCTCAGTTGCATTCACCATATACATTCCTCCTACAGATAACCATTCACTTCTGGTGTAGACCCTAGACTATGGCATCTCTTATGTCTCTGGTATAACTTATGATTAACAATATTTCAAGTTTAGAAATACGAACCCATCACCATTAAACGTTTTGGTGTTTTGTAACCGATGTCTCTTTTCATTCAACGAATGGCAGGTATTTGTATTAATTAGGGGTCCCAAGGCAGCAGCTACACTTCCTGGGGTCCAAGTACACCAAAGCACCCACATTACATATAAAACAAAAGATAAAACAATGAACTATGTACAGTACGTCATATAACATCGCCACACCACAAAATGTTCAATACCACCATACAACAATATCACAAGGTGTGCACATGCATGTGTCTGTACCTTTGTGTGTGTCTCTTCACAGTCCCCGTTGTTCTATAAGGTGTATTTTTACCTGCTTTTTCTACTGCTTGCATCAATTACCTGATGTGGAATAGAGTTCCATGTTGTCATGGCTCTATGTAGAACTGTGCGCCTCTCATAGTCTGTTCTGGACTTGGGACTGTAAAGAGACCTCTGGTGGCATGTCTTGTGGGGTATGCATGGGTGTCTGAGCTGTGTGCTAGTATTTTAAACAGACAGCTCGGTACATTCAGCTTGTTAACACCACTTACAAAAACAAGTAATGAGTAAGTCAATCTCTCTTCCACTTTGAGCCATGAGAGATTGAAATGCATATCATTAATGTTAGCTCTCCGTGTACTTTTAAGGGCCAGTCATGCTGCCCTGTTCTGAGCCAACTGCAATTTTCCCAAATCCCTCTTTCTGGTACCTGACCACACTACTGAACAGAAGTCTAGGTGCGACAAAACTAGGGCCTGTAGGACCTGCCTTGTTGACAGTGTTGTTAAGAAGGCAGAGCAGCTCTTTATTATGGACTTCTCCCCATCTTAGCTACTGTTGTATCAATAAGTTTGGCCATGACTGTCACGTTTTGACCTTAGTTTTTTTGTATTTTCTTTGTTTTAGTATGGTCAGGATGTGAGTTGGGTGTGTTTATCTATGTTTGTGTTTCTATGTTGGGTTTTTCGTTTGGCCTGATATGGTTCTCAATCAGAGGCAGGTGTTAGTCATTGTCTCTGATTGGGAACCATATTTAGGGAGCCTGTTTTCTGTTGTGTTTTGTGGGTGGTTGTCTTCCATGTCTGTGTGTTCCACACGGAACTGTTTCGGTTTTCGTTCGTTCAATTTATTGTTTTTGTATTTCAGTGTTCAGTTTGTTCTATTAAAGATTCATCATGAACACTTACCACGCTGCGCTTTGGTCCTCCTCTCTTTCAACCAAAGAAGATTGTTACTATGACAGATTACAATCCAATCCAACTCCAAGCAGTTTAGTCACCTCATAATGAATAATGTGGAAATTGAGCAAGTTGAGACATAGTTGAGGTTTAGGGTTTAGTGAAATATTTGTCCCAAATACAATGCTTTTAGTTTTGGAAATATTTAGGACTAACATATTCCTTGCTACCCATTCCTGAAACTAACTGCATCTCTTTGTTAAGTGTTGTAGTCATTTCAGTCGCTGTAGTAGCTGACGTGTATAGTGTTGAGTCATCCGCTTACATAGACAGTGGCATGTCGTTAGTGAATATTGAAAAAAGCAAGAGGCTTAAACAGCTACCCTGGGGAATTCCTGATTCTACATAGATTCTTTTTGAGAGGCTTCCATTAAAGAACACCCTCTGTGTTCTGTTAGACAAGTAACTCTTTATCCACATTATAGCAGGGGGTGTAAAGCCATAACACATACGTTTTTCCAGCAGCAGACTATGATCGATAATGTCAAAAGCTGCACTGAAGTCTAGCAAGACAGCCCCAACAATAATTTTATCATCAATTTCACTCAGCCAATCATCAGTCATTTGTGTAAGTGCTGTGCTTGTTGAGTGTCCTTCCCGGAAGTCTGTTGTCAATTTGTTTACTGTGAAATAGCATTGTATCTGGTCAAACACAATTTTTTTCCAGGAGTTTACTAAGGGTTGGCAACTGGCTGGTTGGTCGGCTATTTCAGCCAGTAAAAGGGGGCTTTACTATTCTTGGGTAGTGGGATGACTTATGCTTCCCTCTAGGCCTGAGGGCAATTACTTTCTAGTAGGCGTAACTTGAAGATTTGGCAAATAGGAGTGGCGATATCGTCCGCTATTATCCTCAGTAATTTTCCATCCAGATTGTCAGACCCCGGTGGCTTGTCATTGTTGATAGACAACAATAATTTGTTCACCTCTTCCACACTGACTTCATGGAATTCAAAATTACAATGCTTGTCTTTCATAATTTGGTCAGATATACTTGGAAGTTTGCTTATCCTGCCAATAAAGAAGTCATTAAACTAGTTGGCAATATCAGTGGGTTGTGTGATGAATGAGCCATCTGATTCAATGAATGAAATAAGCAATTAAAAAAATGTGTCAAGTGCAGCTTCATTACACATCACAGATCAGCAAATATTCTTTACGCCATCAACATATGAATCACTACAAAACATATTGTATGACCTCTTATACACTATATTAGGCCCAGCCTTTGGAATTTTGGTTTTCATAGATATGGCTACTATATTGTGATCACTACATCCTATGGATTTGGATACTGCTTTAAAGCCAATTTCTGCAGCATTAGTAAAGATGTGATCAGTACATATTGATGATTTCATTCTTGTGCTGTTTGTAAATACCCTGGTAGGTTGACTGACAACCTGAACCAGGTTACAGGCACTGGTTACAGTTTGAAGTTTTTTCTTGAGTGGGCAGCTTGATGAGAGCCGGTCAATACTTATATCACCCAGAAAATATACTTCTCTGTATCACTGTTACCACTGATGTGTCGTCAGCAAACTTAATGATGTTGTTGGAGTCGTGCTTGGCCATGCAGTCATGGGTGAACAGGGAGTACAGGAGGGGACAGAGCACCACCCCTGAGGGGCCCCCGTGTTGAGGATCAGCGTGGCAGATGCGTTGTTACCTACCCTTACCACCTGGGGTCGGCCCGTCAGGAAGTCCAAGATCCAGCTGTAGAGGGAGGTGTTTAGTCCCAGGGTCCTTAGCTTAATAATGAGCTTTGAGGGCACTATGGTGTTGAATTATGAGCTGTAGTCAATGAAGAGCATTCTACGTGTTCCTTTTGTCCAGGTGGGAAAGGGCAGTGTGAAGTGCAATAGATATTGCGTCACCTGTGGATCTGTTGCGGCAGTATGCAAATTGAAGTGGGTGTTTCTGGGATAATGGTGTTGATGTGAGCCATGACCAGCCTTTCAAAGCACTTCATAACTACAGACGTGAGTGCTATGAGTCGGTAGTCATTTCGGCAGGTTACCTTGGTGTTCTTGGGCACAGGCACTATGCTGGTTTGCTTGAAACATGTTGCTATTACAGACTCGGTCAAGGACAGGTTAAAATGTCAGTGTGTCCACATCGGCTACAGAGAGCGTGATCACACAGTCGTTCAGAACAGCTGGTGCTCTCATGCATGCTTCAGTGTTGCTTGCCTCAAAGCACATAGAAGTCATTTAGCTCGTCTGGTATGCTCATGTCACTGGGCAGCTTGCGTCTGTGCTTCCCTTTGTAGTCTGTAATAGTTTGCAAGCCCTATCACATCCGACTAGCATCGGAGCCGGTGTAGGAGGTGTAACGGTCCTGACCTGTTTTATGTTGTTTTTGTATGTGTTTATGGTCAGGGCGTGTGTTTTGTATTTCTAGGTTGGTTTTTGTGTTCGGCCTGGTATGATTCTCAATTAGAGACAGGTGTGTATCGTTTGTCTCTAATTGAGAGTCATACTAAGGCAGCCAGGGTTTCACTGGGGTTTTGTGGGTGTTTGTTCCTGTGTCCTCACAGGACGGTTGAAGGTTAGTCACATTTGTTGTTTTGTAGTTTTGTAGTGTCTTGTTTGCTGTTGTCATTAAAAGATGGCTTATTTCCCTCAATCCGCATCTTGGTCCTATCCATGCTCCTCCTCGTCTAAGGGGGAGAACAACACTGACTACCTTTACAGGAGGATTCAATCTTAGTCCTGTATTGACGCTTTGCCTGTTAGATGGTTCGTCGTGGGATTTCTCATAAGGTTAGAGTCCTGCTCCTTGAAAGCGGCAGCTCTACCCTTTAGCTCAGTGCGGATGTTGCCTGTAATCCATGGCTTCTGGTTGGGATATGCACGTACGGTCACTGTGGTGAAGACGTCATCGATCCACTTATTGATTAAGCCAGTGACTGATGTGGTTTACTCCTCAATGCCATCGGAAGAATCCTGGAACATATTCCAGTCTGTGATAGCAAAACAGTCCTGTAGCTTAGCATCTGCGTCATCTGACCACTTTCGTATTAGGCAAGTCAATGGTACTTCCTGCTTTAGTTTTTGCTTGTAAGCAGAAGTCAGGAGGATAGAGTTATGGTCAGATTTGCCAAATGGAGGGTGAGGGAGAGCTTTGTAAGCGTCTATGTGTGTGAAGTAAAGCTGGTCTAGAGTTTGTTATCCTCTGGTTGCACATTTAACATGCTGGTAGAAATTAGGTAAAATGGATTAAAATTTCCCTGCATTAAAGCCCCCGGTCACTAGGAGTGCTCTGGATGAGCATTTTCTTGTTGGTTTACGGCCTTATACAGCTCGTTGAGTGTGGTCTTAGTGCCAGCATTGGTTTGTGGTGGTAAATAGACAGCTACGAAAAATGTAGATGAAAAGTTATCATGAGATACTCTACCTCAGGTGAGCAAAACCTCAAGACTTCTTTAATATTAGATTTCGTGCACCAGTTGTTATTGAAAAATAGACATAGACCGCCACCCCTTGTCTTACCTGAGGCAACCGTACTATCTTGTTGATGCACAGAAAACCCAGCCAGCTGTATGTTATCCAGCCACGACTCGGTGAAGCAAAAGATATTACAATTTTTAATGTCCTGTTGGTAGGATATTCTTGATTCGGAGCTCATCCATTTTGTTATCCAATGATTGCACGTTGGCTATTAGGACTGATGATAGAGGCATTTACCCACTCACCATCAGATCCTTACAAGGCACCCGACCTACAGTTGAAGTCGGAAGTTTACATACTCTCAATTAGTATTTGGTAGCATTGCCTTCAAAATGTTTAACTTGGGTCAAACGTTTTGGGTAGCCTTCCACAAGCTTCCCTCAATAAGTTGGATGAATTTTGGCACATTCCTCCTGACAGAGCTGGTGTTACTGAGTCAGGTTTGTAGGCCTTCTTGCTCGCACACGTTTTTTCAGTTCTGTCCACAAATGTTCTATGGGATTGAGGTCAGGTCTTTGTGATGGTCACTCCAATACCTTGACTTTGTTGTCCTTAAGCCATTTTGCCACAACTTTGGAAGTAAGACCCATTTGCGACCAAGCTTTAACTTCCTGACTGATGTCTTGAGATGTTGTTTCAATATATCCACATAATTTTACTTCCTCATGATGCCATCTATTTTGTGAAGTGCACCAGTCCCTCCTGCAGCAAAGCACCCCCACAACATGATGCTGCCACCCCCGTGCTTCACGGTCGGGATGGTGTTCTTCAGCTTGCAAGCCTCCACCTTTTTCCTCCAAACATAACTATGGTCATTATGGTCAAACAGTTCTATTTTTGTTTCATCAGACCAGAGGACATTTCTCCAAAAAGTATGATCTTTGTCCCCATGTGCAGTTGCAAACCGTAGTCTGGCTTTTTTTATGGCTGTTTTGGAGCAGTGGCTTCTTCCTTGCTGAGCGGCCTTTCAGGTTATGTCGATATAGGACTCATTTTATTGTGGATAAAGATATTTTGTTCCTGTTTCCTCCAGCATCTTCACAAGGTCCTTTGCTGGTGTTCTGGGATTGATTTGCATTTTTCGTACCAAAGTACGTTCATCTTTAGGAGACAGTACGCATCTCCTTCCTGAGCGATATGACAGCCTGTCAGAAGCTTCTAAAGCCATGACATAATTTTACAAGCTGTTTAAAGGCACAGTCAACTTAGTGTATGTAAACTTCTGACCCACTGGAATTGTGATACAGTGAATTATTGTAACGGCTGTCTAATGCCTCCTCCTCGGATGAGGAGGAGGAGTAAGGGTCGGACCAAAACGCAGCGTTGAATGAAGACATAATGATTTATTTAAAGACGAACACGAAAACACTTGGAAACTACAAAACAACAAAACGACGTAGACAGACCTGAACATGGAACTTACATAATAACACGAAGAACGCACCAACAGGAACAGACTACATACACGAACGACAACGAAACAGTCCCGTGTGGTGCGACATACACTGACACGGAAGACAATCACCCACAAACAAACAATGTGAACAGCCTACCTTTATATGGTTCTCAATCAGAGGGAACGTCAAACACCTGTCCCTGATTGAGAACCATATAAGGCTAATTACCAATGAACCTAAACATAGAAACACATAACATAGACTACCCACCCAGCTCACGTCCTGACCAACTAAACAAAGTAAAACAAAGGCAAATAAGGTCAGGAACGTGACAATTATAAGTGAAATAATCTGTCTGTAAACAATTGTTGCGAAAATGACTTGTGTCATGCACAAAGTAGATGTCCTAACCGACTTGCCAAAACTATAGATAGTTAACAATACATTTGTGGAGTGGTTGAACAACGTGTTTTAATGACTCCAACCTAAGTGTATGTAAACTTCTGACTTCAACTGTTCGTCCCCAGTATCTCCCTCTCTTCTTCATGCGAATAAAGGGGATTTGGTCCTTGTCCGGTGTCTGAAGTAATTAACTGTGTACCACATTCTTTGTTTGAAAAGTGAGGCGGGTCAGCAATTTTTTTTTTTTAAATAACTTGTAATAATACTGAACAACCTTTGTACAACCACTGAACTCACCACAAGATTCTAGCCTTTTGATACTCCCACTTCTGACACTAATGTAGCAAACGGCAGGATAAGGAAGTGAAAACGGGTTCCTAGTGTGAAATGCAAATGTAACGATTGTCGTCTGGAGAAAGAGAGGAGGACCAAGATGCAGCGTGGTAAGTGTTCATCTTTTTAATAAAACAACTGAACACTGAACAAAACAACAAAAACGACAAACGAACAGTCCTGTAAGGTGACGAAAAACACTAAACAGAAAATAATCACCCACAACTCAAAGTGGGAAAACAGGCTACCTAAATATGGTTCTCAATCAGAGACAACGAAAGACAGCTGCCTCTGTGTTTGGCCGTGTGTGGTTCTCAATCAAAGAAATAGACAACATAGAACACAAGACATAGAATGCCCACCCAAACTCACGCCCTGCGTGACAGCAAACACCCTATGCATCATGCCAATTCGGTAACTCAGTTTGTAGGATTTGTACCATGGCTCATATAGAGAGGATTGTGACAGTATAATGGTTTTCGAATGACACTCACAGGGCCATGGTTTGAGTCCCAGTCAGGCAGCCCCCCTAATCCACTATTTTGGTGCCAGATGTTGTCGAGCTCCATTGAAAGCCTGTCCGAGCCGAGTTTTAGTCACAGTACATTTGTGTTAAGGTAGCTGTGTTTCTGTCAGGTTTCTATACTGCGCATGACAGAGAATGCTAACAAATGTGCCCCTAATTGATACAAATAAAAGTGTTATCATTCTGCCATTCGCCTACTTTGCAGTCAACATTTAATTGGGAGGCTCTATAACATCACAGATGTTATAGAGCTGATAGGCTATAAATATCTTACCTTTAGAAGTGTTTACTTCAGGCTGACTAATGCCATCTGTTGAGTTGCATTGTCCCATAAACATAATGTCCAAATCAACTTAAAGTATCTACAAAATTCATTTTGGAGAGACACAATTCAGAAGGAAGGCTAGAACAACAAAAATATGTTTCACTGTTTGTGATTCACAAATGATTATTTTGATTCCCATGATTAGATTCACTGTGATTTATGTAAGCAAACCCCAACTACTTCAATGGCGAAGCACATCATTCAGTAAGTCCAAAATAATTGTTTATAAATAATCGATTCATTTGAATTAATCACTTTTATTTTTGGACTATTTGGAGAAATGTGAAGAGGGGAATCTGTCATACAGTCAATTTTATTTGTATGAACTAAAGAAGATCAAAACACACAACTTTTTGAGTTGCGTGTCTCATTTCTTGACTGTTCTTTCATGTGCAATGACGCACCTGGCCTCTCCGCTGCCTATCAGCTATTCCTCAATGTTCTTATGGATTTATATTGAGAATTGGTGCAGATGTGAATGATATTTGTGTGGTATGATTGCTAGCTAACCTATTGCAGATCTGAACAAACTATCCACTTACCACTATTGTCACTATGCTGCCCTACCAAGCAAAAAGGAAGTAACTGCTCATTTGGTCGAAAATTTGTCAGTCATTTTTGCTACATTAAATACATGCTTAGTCATGTGGACAAGTATCCTGCCTCTATCGTGTTGTTTTTGGAGAAAATGACAGTCATATTAGCAGTTACTGTAAAACCAAGATAAATAAAAGCCATTTTTCTCAGTTCCACGCAGTTCCTGCCCTTTTGCTTGGTAGGGCAGTATGGATAGAGGGCAGGATAGATACTGTTCTACATACTGTGCTAAAGGAGGCAATCAAGGATATAGGACTGACTCCTATGACTGAGAATTCCATACAGTCAGTGGAAGTAAGCATAACTGGGTCATTCCATGAATAGAGTGCCTTTATATCCTTCAAACATCCTTGTAAAGCCCTAGTTATTTTGTTGCTTAGGGAATGTAATTTCAGAAGATTTATACTTATTTAATGTGATTAGTGATTAATTTACATTTGTCCTTCAGGTTTAAGATCAACCCTGTGACATGAACGTTGAACATCTAAGGCTGTGTTTACACAGGCAGCCCAATTCTGATCATGTCTTCCACTAATTAGTGGAACTAGCCATACAACTCTCCTTCCGTGGCTTCCAACTGCTCTTAAATGCAAGTAAAACTAAATGCATGCTCTTCAACTGATCGCTGCCCACACCTGCCCGCCCGTCCAGCATCACTACTCTGGACGGTTCTGACTTAGGTATTTGTAGTTGTCCACATATTCTAGGTGTCTGGTTAGACTGTAAACTCTCCTTCCAGATTCACATTAAGCATCTCCAATCCAAAAATAAATCTAGAATCAGCTTTATCTGCTTTATCTTGGCCAGGTCACAGTTGCAAATGAGCCTACCTGGCTAAAAAAAAGTTAAATAAATTAAATAAAAAATGAAATTGGTCTTTTGACCAATCAGATCAGCTCTTTTGCCAATAATTGGGCAAAATGTCAGAATTAGGCTGCACGTACTAATGAAGCCTAATAGTCAAATCATATTGTAAAAGTGTTTTGGCCATTTTCTGGTGTTTTGTAGTGGAAAAAATGAACGCATTGAGTATGATAGGCTAGAAATGTTTTAACAAGTTAAAAGTTTTTGATAAGCTTGCATTGAATTGCCCCTCCCACACAACAAGTTTCCATTCACCCTGTCACAGGCTGAGTAATGGCTGATTTAAAATGAAATTGTCAATCCCATTACGGTCAACCCTGTCACTTTAATTGTTACTTTTATAGAAATGTTTCTGAATTTAACATCTTGAAATGGGTAAACATGTTTGATATGAGGTTGAACATGTGCTCTTTATGACAATTTACATTTGGTGAAATAAATTGTTATTTTTGACAAAATTAAACTACCCAAAAGGCACTATTCGTGAAATGACATCTACAACTGTGATTGTGAAATCACAGAAATCTTAGTCAATCATTACAGTTATGTTGTATTTTTAGCGCAGGGCCTTTCTAGGGAGTTTTTCCCAGCCACCATGCTTCTACACCTGCATTGCTTGCTGTTTGGGGTTTTAGGCTGGGTTTCTGTACAGCACTTCGAGATATTAGCTGATATACGAAGGGCTATTTAAAATAAACTTGATTTGATGCTGCACGGTGCACACTCCTCGCTCCACTCAACCCCTATTTTCATCTCTTCTCCCTCTCTGCACTGCATTGAAAGGCAACTCCTTTTTCAAATGCGAACCCCCCCCATTTAGCAACACACAAAGAGCCATTGAATTGGCGAGCAGTTCTTCAGCATGGTACTCCTACAGAAACACAGTTCAGCTATTCATGGAGCAGCACAGATACAGGATGGAAGAGGAGGAGGATAGTAGACTAGATTTGATAGAGACACCTCTCTGTCAGTTGCTGCATGGATTTAAGTGCTATGAATGACACTTGTAAGTAAGTTTGCATAAATTGCAAGTCAGTTGTACTCTCCAAATCCCTAACACAAGTCTCAGGACAGTAAACCATGATTCTGGTACTGTGAGCATTCACTCTATTTCCTATTGCATTCCTCCTCCTCATCTTTGTGGCTACAGAGATGTAACCTGCTTTGCTAATAAGCTGCCTTGCTGGCTCATAGAACCTATTCATCATATGTCCGATGAGAAACGTTTGGAGCCAGGCTAAGGTGACTGGGAGAGAAGTCCATGCAATCTGAAGGTCACCCTCCTGCTCAGAGATAATTCATTTTCTTCATCCACCCCTTTACCTCTCAGCATGTGTCACTAGGCACCCATACAGTATATGTTATGCTAAGCCAGTGGTGTAAACTACTTAAGTAAAAATACTTTAAAGTACTACTTAAGTACTTTACTATTTATATTTTTGACAACTTTTACTTTTACTTCACACCATTCCTAAAGGAAATCATGTACTTTTTACTCCATACAATTTCCTAACACCTAAAAGTACTTGTTGCATTTGGAATGCTTAGCAGGACAGGAAAATGGTCAATTCACACACTTATCAAGAGAACAACCCTGGTCATCCCTACTGCTTCTGATCTGGTGGCTCACTAAACACAATGGCTTATTTTGTAAATTACATAGATTTTTTAAACAAGGAAATGATGCCATCTTGTTTGCTTAAGGATTTTTAAATGATTTATACTTTACCTTTGATACTTACAGTAAGTATATCTCATCAATTACATTTATTTTTGATACTCGGCAGCCCCACTTGTCACACAATTCAAATTCAATCAAGTCACATGCACAATTCGATCGCCCACCATTCATTCACTAACATCAGTGAGGAAACACACATTGGGCCAAACAACAACATAGAGCTAGGACTATAATTTAATATGTCATGAAATGTGATAATCTGATTACCAGATCATTTTGTTTAAGTGCACTAGGCGACTCATTTGTTGTCATTCTAAATGTCCCGATTAAGGGAAAAACAAATACAGTTGGGTGTTGCACAATAGTTTACACACAATTGTGCACAGTGGATTAGGTACCCAATCCGACAAACAGAAACAAATAAAAACTCATTACCTTGACACTTTCTTACTAGAAGCTGTTGTCAATAAAGCAGAAAATAGTACTTTTAATCACTTGACTGTCATTGTTGAATATTTCCCCAAGTAGGCCTATATCCCTAACTAAACAGCTGGACACCTAATGCACATCCAACAAGTATAATTTTTTAATTATTGAAGAACCACGCTAAATGACAGTATCGATGTTGGTGTCATGAATCAAGCTAAGGTGACTCTTTCGATAGAAGTGTTCAATTTTCCAACTGCATACAGTGCAATCAGACAGTATTCAGACCACTTACCTTTCCCAACACTTTGTTACATTACAGCCTTATTCTATTGACAAAGCGAAAACAAGTTTTTTTTTTTTGCAAAAAAAAACTGATACCTTACTTACATAAGTATTCAGACCCTTTGCTATGACATTTACATTTAAGTCATTTAGCAGACGCTCTTATCCAGAGCGACTTACAAATTGGAAAGTTCATACATATTCATCCTGGTCCCCCCGTGGGAATTGAACCCTGGTCCCACCATGGGAATTGAACCCACAACCCTGGCGTTGCAAGCGCCATGCTCTACCAACTGAGCCACACGGGACCACTATGAGACTCGAAACTGAGCTCAGGTGTATCCTGTTTCCATTGATCATCCTTGAGACATTTCTAAAACTTGATTGGAGTCCACCTGTAGTACATTCAATTGATTGGACATGATTTGGAAAGGAACACACCTGTCTATATAACATCCCACAGTTGACAGTGCATGTCAGAGCAAAAACCAAGCCATGAGGTCGAAGGAACTGTCCGTAGAGCTCCGAGACAAGATTGTGTCGAGGCAAAGATCTGGGAAAGGGTAATAAAATATTTCTGCAGCATTGTGGCCAACAACACAGTGGCCTCCATCATTATTAAATGGAATAAGTTTGGAACCATGAAGACTCTTCCTAGAGCTGGATGCCCAGCAAAACTGAGCCATCGGGGGAGAAGGACCTTGGTCCAAGTACCTGATTGGTCACTGACAGAGCTCCAGAGTGCCTCTGTGGAGATGGGAGAACCTTCCAGAAGGACAACCATCTCTGCAGAACTCCACCAATCAGGCCTTTATGCTAGAGTTACTAGACAGAATCCTTTCCTCAGGAAAAGGCACATGGCAGCCCGCTTGGAGTTTGCCAAAAGGCACATAAGGGACTCTGAACATGAGAAACAAGATTCTCTGGTCTGATGAAACCAAGACTGAACTTCTTGGCCTGTATGCCAAGCATAAAATCTGGAGGAAACCTGGCACCATCCCTACGGTGAAGCATGGTGGTGGCAGCATCATGCTGTGGGGATGTTTTTCAGCAGCAGGAACTGGGAGACTAGTCAGGATCGAGGGAAAGATGAACAAAGCAAAGTACAGAGAGATCCTTGATGAAAACCTGCTCCAGAGCGCTGAGGACCTTAGACTGGGGTGAAGGTTCACCTTCCAACAGGAAAACAACCTTAAGCACACAGCCAAGACAACGTACAGTAAGTGTGGCGTAGGGACAAGTCTGGCGACTTTTCCTTCACCCTGCAGTCCAACTCATCCCAAACCATCTCAATTGGGTTGAGGTCTGTGATTAGGGGGCCAGGTCATCTGAAGCACTACATCACTCTCCTTTTTGGTCAAATAGCCCTTACACAGCCTGGAAGTGTGTTGGGTTATTGCCCTGTTGAAAAACAAATGATAGTCCCACTAAGCGCAAACCACATGGGAGGGCGCATCGCTGCAGAATCCTGTGGTAGCCATACTGGTTAAGTGTGCCTTGAATTCAAAAAAAAATCACAGACAGTGCTATCAGCAAAGCACCCCCAGACCATCACACCTCTTCCTCCATGCTTCACGGTGGGAACCACACATGCAAATATCACCTACTCTGCATCTCATAAAGACACGGCGGTTGAAAAAAAAAATCTGACATTTGGACTCATCAGACGAAAGGACAGATTTCCACCGGTCTAATGTCCATTGCTTGTGTTTCTTGGCCCAAGCAAGTCTCTTCTTCTTATTGGTGTCAATTAGTAATGGTTTCTTTGCAGCAATTTGACCATGAAGGCTTGATTCACACAGTCTCCTCTGAACAGTTGAAGTTGAGATGTTACTTACTTGAACTTTTGTCACGTACGTCTTCCTCCTCATCTGAGGAGGAGTAGTTGGAAGGATCGGAGGACCAATATGCAGCATGGTAAGTGTTCATCTTGAATTTATTTAGAAAAGAGAACACTGAACGAACTAACAAAAATAACAAACAACGAACGTGAAGCTATCGAATAAAGTGCTGACACAAAACACTACACATAGACAATCACCCACAACCCACAATGACAAAACAGGTTACCTAAATATGGTTCCCAATCAGAGACAACGACTAACACCTACGTCTGACTGAGAACCATATCAGGCCAAACACAGAAACAGAAAAACTAGACATACAACATAAAATGCCCACTCAGATCACACCCTGACCAAACAAAACATAAAACATACAAAGCAAACTATGGTCAGGGCGTGACAACTCTGTGAAACATTTATTTGGGCTGCAATTTCTGAGGCTGGTAACTCTGGTTCTCCTTTCCTGTGGTGATCCTCATGAGAGCCAGTTTCATCACAGCGCTCAATGGTTTTTGTTACTGCACTTGAAGAAACATGAAAAGTTCTTGAATTTTTCCAGACTGACTGACCTTCATGTCTTAAAGTAGTGATGGACTGTCTTTTGATTTTGCTTAATTGAGTTGTTCCTGCCATAATATGGACTTGGTCTTTTACCAAATAGAGCTATCTTCTGTATACCACCGCTACCTTGTCACACCACAACTGATTGGCTCAAACACATTAAGAAGGAAAGAAATTAAAGACATTAACTTTTAACAAGGTACACCTGTTAATGGAAATTCATTCCAGGTGACTACCTCATGAAGCTGGTTGGGAGAATGCCAAGAATGCAAAGGGTGACTAATTTGAAGAATCTCAAATATAAAATATATTTTGATTTGTTAAACACCCTAACTCCTCAATGCCATTCCTCCGATGGCATTGAGGAGTACACCACATCAGTCATTGGCTTCATCAATAAGTGCATCGATGACGTTGTCCCCACAGTGATCGTATGTACATACCCCAACCAGAAGCCATGGATTACAGGCAACATGCGCACTGAGCTAAAGGCTAGAGCTGCCGCTTTCAAGGAGTAGGAATCTAACCCGGTAAAAAACTATAGTTTGTTAACAAGAAATGTGTGGAGTGTTTGAAAAACGAGTTTTAATGACTCCAACATAAGTGTATGTAAACTTCTGACTTCAACTGTACATGATTTAATGAAAAGCAGTAAATACATGTTATTTCACATTCTTTAATAACAGACTCACAAACACGATCACGCAATAGGCTACAGCCCGCTCGCTTCTGCTGCAGCGTTCACCATAAAATATGTGTTGCAGCGGTGCTAAGAGTGCAGCTACAGTATATAACCAGCTCACAGGCTGTAAAACCATGAAACGTGACACATTTATAACCTAAACGTCAGTGTTTAACACTTAAACATTAGGCATTTCGATTTGTCAATAAGTGTCATCATCTAAAACACAGGCGTTTAGAATGCAAGATTAAACACGATAGTCATATTTTTCCAGTCAGTTTCCAACCAGAACACCTTCATCTCCTAAGTGTTCAGATTTTAAACACTAGTGTTTACTGATCGTCATGTTAAGAGTGCATTTAGTCAGTAGATATTTATGTGACTTTCCATGCCTTTTATTCAGATCAGTGTTACCTACGTTACCTACAATTCAGCAAAACCGAAGAGGATATTTGATTCAAGAAATCTTTACAATCACTTTGTGTTATTGTTACTCGACTGTGTTGAGTTCATTTACCTTCACTCTCTCAGGGTGAAAAATACATGGGAAGGGCCTCATCATATTTCCCAGTATGCTTTGTTGCAGGGAGAGTTTTATAATAGTTTTAATATGTATGTTTCCTCATGTACATTGATTGATCACATGATTGCATACTATACGTAATGTTAGCTAGCGAGCCAGCCAGATACTGTTAGCTAGCATAATAGTACGCTTTAACTTGTAGTGAAAACAACTTTCTGATAACATTTACAATATCTGAAAATGTACCTAGCTAGACTCTCTTACCCATATATATGGATGAACGCTTCTCCCTCTCTGTCACGGATGCCATGGTTGCCCTTAGTTTGAAGATGTAATTGAATAATTTTCTACATATTTACAGATGGCATACAAGTTTGTTATTAAAGCACATGAAAGTTAACAGTCCAGAAGGCTTTCTGCCCACCCCCAAAAATTATTTTTTGAAATATAAATGTTAACGTTCAAATACCTCTCCTGTGAAGTACTGCTGCATGACTAGTTACCTTAAGGAAGTCACATATGTAATCATAAATGGTTTACTTTTGTTGAACTGCATTTCTTTAAGCAGTCACTTGGTGAAGGATTACAGATTGAAAGTTATTGAATACAAGAACCATGTCTCTGTCACTAACAAACAGAGTCATGGGTAGGTATCTCTCACATTTAATCGAACGGCATACTGGGAAATATGCAAATTCGGCTTTACACTCTACTGTGTTTAGCGTTTAAAACGTAAACGCCTTGTGCTCAATAAACGTGTTCACGTCTTTAAAAAGTCTTACAGGGAATAAAGATCTTCTGGTGTTTTCGTTGAAATTCTAAATGGCCTGACATGTTTAAAAGTGTTACAGAAAAGGGTTTAGTAATGTGTTTTTTTAATGTGTTCAGATCCTAAACACTTAGTTTTACAGTGCAGCAAGGGGCTGAAATTATTTTCTTTCTTCAGTGGGTGGATTCTTTAGAGAGGCCTTTGCCACAGTTCACACTGTGAATAAAGATGCTAAGGTCAACAAGTCATGTTGCTGTTGCTGGTTTCTTCTCACCAGCTATGATTAGAAATCCTGCATCCTTTGCCCTGTCCTCAAGGTTCTCTTTGAGATAGACTTTTCTTCTCCTCTCTGGCTCGTTGTGGAAATGACCTTTCTGCTCAACCTTTAAGATACCCAATTGAAATTGATTTCTCGCTCGAAGATTCGGGGTGTATAAACTTTGCCTCTCGTGTCCTTGTGGGTGTATTTTTCTTTTCAATTTCCCGAATGAGAGAAAATTAAAAAAATATATATGCAAAGATACAGAGGCCCCTGATTGTCTGATTTTGTGCTCGTCTGAATATCCATAACCTAGCGCAGTGTGCCCTCTGTCATGCTATGGTATGAGTTCTCTCAAAGGACGCCAGTTGGCTCAGTCTTTTAACGTATTTATACCCATCCTTTCCTATTTCTCAGTTTCTTTTTACATGCGATTCAATTTCCCACCTTTGGAGAGGAGAGTTTTTTTTATCAGATAGAAGCTCTTGAAAGGTGGAATAAAATGTCCTTACTTTTCTCACCTGTTTTTCACATGATGAGTTGGATGAATGAATGGAGGCTAACTGAATGGTTTGAGTTTCAACTCTGTGTGTTGTATATGTGTTTGTTTGGTCTTCGTCCCCGTGCCTTTACACGGCACGCCGTAATTTGGGTAAAGAAACAAAAACTGCTATTACGCATTCCTGCACCTGTCTCCCGAATCATTCATACCAACGTGACAAATATCTACGTAAAGGCCCATTATCAGCAACCATCACTCCTGTGTTCCAATGGCACGTTGTGTTAGCTATTCCAAGTTTATAATTTAAAAAAGGCTAATTGACCATTAGAAAACCCTTTTGCTATTATGTTTGCACAGCTGAAAACTATTGTTCTGATTAAAGAAGCAATAAAACTGGCCTTCTTAAAGTATAGGGGGCAGTATTTTCATTTTTGACTAAAAAACGTACCCATTTGAAACTGCCTATTTCTCAGCCCCCGAAACTAGAATATGCATATAATTGTCAGATTAGGATAGAAAACACTCTAAAGTTTCCAAAACGGTCAAAATTTTGTCTGAGTTAAACAGAACTGATATTGCAGGCTAAAACCTGAGGAAAATCCAATCAGGAAGTGCCCCTGTTTTTGAAACCTCTCTGCTCTTATGCATCCCTATTACCCATTTAAAGGGATATCAACCAGATTCCAATTTTTATTGCTTCCCTAAGGTGTCAACAGCCTTTAGACATAGTTTCAGGCTTTTTTTTAGAAAAGTTAGCGTGAACGACCACATTGCGTAAGTGGATAGGTGGGGGCTCTCAGAGTGAGTTGTGCGCAAAAGCGAAAGGCGGCCATTGTTACTCCCGGTCCTAGTATAAAACCAACAGTCCCGGTTGATATATTATCGAATAGATATTTGAAAAACACCCTGAGGATTGATTATAAAAAACGTTTGACATGTTTCTGTGGACATTATGGATATAATTTGGAATTTTTGTCTGCGTTGTCGTGACCGCTCTTTCCGGTGGATTCCTGGGCATAACGCACCAAACGAACAGAGGTATTTGGATATAAAAAATATCTTTATGGAACGAAAGGAACATTTGTTGTCTAACTGGGAGTCTCGTGAGTGAAAACATCCGAAGATCATCAAAGGTAAACGATTAATTTGATTGCTTTTCTGATTTTCGTGACCAAGTTTCCTGATGCTAAGTGTACTTAATGTTTTGTCTAGCGATCGATAAACTTACACAAACATTTGTATTGCTATCGCTGCAAAGCATAATTTCAAAATCTGAGACGACATGTGGATTAACAAAAGGCTAAGCTGTGTTTTGCAATATTGCACTTGTGATTTCATGAATATGAATATTTTCTAGTAATATTATTTGACTGTGGCGCTATGCTATTCAGCGTTGCTGATGACAATTATCCCGGATCCGGGATGGGGGGTTCAGAAAGGTTAAACTTTTCTCAATAGGGGGTGCTGTTTGCACTTTGTAAAAATTTCGTTCCCAAATTAAACTGCCTCGTACTCAATTCTTGCTCGTACAATGTGCATATTATTATTACTATTGGATAGAAAACACTCTCTAGTTTCTAAAACTGTTTGAATTATATCTGTGAGTAAAACAGAACTCGAGTTGGAGCAATCTTCCTGTCAGCAAGTGAGAAATCTGAAATCAACGAGGCTGTTCTGAGGTCGGTTTATTAATTTGCATGTCTTCTATTGGTTGAGATGCACTGCATACGCCTTCCCCTGGATGTCAGAAAATAGTGAGAATTGGAATGGAGTTGCTAGGCAGATCTGAGGCCATATAAATGGGCTGGGAACGTGGGGTCCTCTCTTTCCTTCATTCTCCATGACGCAAGACAGACCTCAGGATGGCGTTCTAGAAATCTCCCGTTAAAGCCCTTAGATATATCTAGCTCTGATTTTATTCGATATAGGTGTTAAAGACATCATAATGTTGTTATTTTAATATGGTTCTCAATCAGAGGAAACGTAAAACACCTGCCCCTAATTGAGAACCATATCAGGCTAGTACATTGAACCCAACATAGAAACACATAACATAGAATGCCCACCCAGCTCACGTCCTGACCATACTAAACAAAGACAAAATGAAGGAAATAAGGTCAGGAACGTGACAGTACCCCCCCCCCCCCCCCCTTCCCCCAAGGTGCAGACTCCGGCCGCAAAACCTGAACCTATAGGGGAGGGTTTGGGTGGGCATCTGTCCATGGTGGCGGTTCTGGCTCTGGACGTGGTCCCGACCCCACCATAGTTAACCCTCGCTTCCGTGGCCCCCTTCCTAATGGCTACCCACCATATTAACCCCACTGGATTAAGGGGCAGCACTGGACTAAGGAGCAACACCGGACTGAGGGGCGGCACCGGACTGAGGGGCAGCACCGGACTGAGTGACGGCTCCGGACTGAGTGACAGCTCTGCCAGGTCATGCCTGGCCGACGGCTCTGGCAGGTCATGGCTGGCCGACGGCTCTGGCAGGTCACGGCTGGCCGACGGCTCTGGCAGGTCACGGCTGGCCAACGGCACTGGCAGGCCACGGCTGGCCGAAAGCACTGGTAGGTCATGTCTGGCGGGCGGCTCTGGCAGGTCATGTCTGGCGGGCGGCTCTGGCTGATCCTGTCTGGCGGGCGGCTCTGGCTGCTCATGTCTGGCGGGCGGCTCTGGCTGCTCCTGTCTGGCGGGCGGCTCTGGCTGCTCCTGTCTGGAGGGCGGCTCTGGCTGCTCCTGTCTGGCGGGCGGCTCTGGCTGCTCCTGACTGACGGACGGCTCTAGCGGCTCCTGACTGACGGACGGCTCTGAAGGCTCCTGACTGACGGACGGCTCTGAAGGCTCAGGACAGACGGGCGGCTTTGAAGGCTCAGGACAGACGGGCGGCTTTGAAGGCTCAGGACAGACGGGCGGCTTTGAAGGCTCAGGACAGACGGGCAGTTCAGACGGCGCTGGGCAGACGGATAACGCAGGCGGCTCTGGGCAAACGGGCAGTGCAGGCGGCACTGGGCAGACGGGCAGTACAGGCGGCACTGGGCAGACGGGCAGAGGCGCACAGTAGGCCTGGTGCGTGGTGCCGGAACTAGTGGTACCGGGCTAAGGACACGCACCTTAAGGCTAGTGCGGGGCGGCGCACAGGGATCTGGAGACGCACAGGAAGCTTGGTGCGTGGTGTAGGCACTGGTGGTAATGGGCTGGAGACACGCTCCACAGGGCTAGTGCGTGGAGGAGGAACAGGGCTCTGGAGACACACAGGAACCCTGGTGCGTGGTGTTGGCACTGGTGGTACTGGGCTGGGGTGGGGAGGTGGCGCCGGATATACCGGACTGTGCAGGCATACTGGCTCCCTTGAGCACCGAGCCTGCCCAACCTTACCTGGTTGAATGCTCCCCGTAGCCCGACCAGTGCGGGGAGGTGGAATAACCCGCACTGGGCTGTGTTGGCGAACCGGGGACACCATGCGTAAGGCTGGTGCCATGTATGCCAGCCCGAGGAGACGCACTGGAGACCAGACGCGTTGAGCCAGCTTCATGGCACCTGGCTCAATGCTCAATCTAGCCCGGCCAGTGCGGGGAGGTGGAATAACCCGCACCGGGCTAAGCACACGTACAGGAGACACCGTGCGCTTTATCGCATAACACGGTCCTGACCATACTAAACAAAGACAAAATTAAGGAAATAAGGTCAGGAACGTGACAAATGCATTGGTTTGTTATGAAAAAGAATGCTATTAAACATTTGCATTTAAAGTATAACTTTTTAATGTATATAAACAAAGTGCATATAAATGTAACAATTTAAAACGAATACAATCTGAACAACATAAAAGTAGAATATTGCACCATATAAAAGAAAAAGAAATAACAATGTGAAAAACTGCAGCATCCCACTTAAAACATTAAACTGGTCCCTCTTTTCTCTCTCTTCTTTATTGCCATGTTATAACCAGCAGCACACAGCAATGCTGACCATATTTTGCTTTTATGAGAGATTTGCATTCAGAAATGCAACTGCCTCATTTTCCAGGGGCTGATGCGGTTTCTTTTCTCAGTAATTATTTGTCGCGTTTTCGAGAAGACCCTCTCAGAGGGAAAGGATGTGGCCACTATGCAGAGTCTCTGTCACGCCCTGACCATAGTTTGCTTTGTATGTTTTATGTTTTGTTTGGTCAGGGTGTGATCTGATTGGGCATTCTATGTTGTATGTCTGGTTTGTCTATTTTTATGTGTTTGGCCTGATATGGTTCTCAATCAGAGACAGGTGTTTTGCGTTGTCTCTGATTGGGAACCATATTTAGGTAGCCTGTTTTGTATTGTGGGTTGTGGGTTATTGTCTATATGTTAGTTGCCTGTGTCTGAACTTGTCATTTATAGCTTCACGTTCATTTTGTTGTTTTGTAGTAGTCTGTTGTAACGGCTTTCTATCTCTTCCTCCTCCTCGGACGAGGAGAGGAGAGAGGGATCGGAAGACCAATATGCAGCGAGGTATGATGACATGATTTATTAGACACGACGAAACAATGACACGAACTATACTTGAATAAACTACAAAATAACAAAAACGAATGTGTAGACAGACCTGAACAATACGAACTTACAAATAACACGAAGAACGCACAAACAGGGAAAATAGACTACACAAAAGAACGATGTACAAAACAAACCGAAAACAGTCCCGTGTGGTGCGCAGACACAGACACAGACACGGAAGACAATCACCCACAAACAAACAGTGTGAACACACCTACCTTAATATGACTCTCAATCAGAGGAAATGAAAAACACCTGCCTCTAATTGAGAGCCATATCAGGTCACCCAAAACCAACATAGAAACAGAAAACATAGACTGCCCACCCAAACTCACGTCCTGACCAACTAACACATACAAAAACTCACAGAAAACAGGTCAGGAACGTGACATAACCCCCCCCTTAAGGTGCGAACTCCGGGCGCACCAGCACAAAGTTTAGGGGAGGGTCTGGGTGGGCATCTGACCACGGTGGTGGCTCAGGCTCTGGGCGAGGTCCCCACCCCACCATAGTCAATCCCAGCTTACATCTCCCCCTTAGAATGACCACCCTCTTTCTCCACCCACCTAATATAAGGGGCAACACCAAGACAAGGTAGCTCAGGACAGCGAGGTAGGTCGAGATAGAGAGGTAGCTCAGAATAGAGAGGTAGCTTAGGATAAAGAGATAGCTCAGGATAGAGGGGCAACTCCGGACTGAAAGGCAGCTCCGGACAGAGAGACAGCTCTGGACTGAGGGGCAGTTCTGGATTACTGGCAGCTCCGGGCTGGCTGACGGCTCTGGACGCTCATGGCTGGCTGACGGCTCTGGACGCTCATGGCTGGCTGACGGCTCTGGACGCTCATGGCTGTAGAGCAGCTCATGACTGGAGGGCAGCTCATGACTGTAGGGCAGCTCATGACTGTAGGGCAGCTCATGACTGTAGGGCAGCTCATGACTGGAAGGCAGCTCATGACTGGAGGGCAGCTCATGACTGGAGGGCAGCTCATGACTGGAGGGCAGCTCATGACTGTCTGGCGGCTCTGGCAGATCCTGTCTGGTTGGCGGCTCTGGCAGATCCTGTCTGGTTGGCGGCTCTGGCAGATCCTGTCTGGTTGGCGGCTCTGGCAGATCCTGTCTGGTTGGCGGCTCTGACAGATCCTGTCTGGTTGGCGGCTCTGGCAGATCCTGACTGACGACTGGCTCTAGCGGCTCCTGACTGACTATCGGCTCTGACGGCTCAGGACAGACGGACGGCTCTAATGGCTCGGGACAGACGGATGGCTCAGACGGCACTGGGCAGACGGATGGCTCAGATGGCGCTGGGGAGACGGATGGCTCAGATGGCGCTGGGGAGACGGATGGCTCAGATGGCGCTGAGGAGACGGGTGGCTCAGATGGCGCTGCGGAGACGGATGGCTCAGACTGATCCTGTCTAGCGGAAGGCTTTGGCTGCTCCTGTCTGGTGGAAGGCGCTAGCGGCTCCTGTCTGGCGGAAGGCTCTAGCGGCTCCAGTTTGGCGGAAGGCTCTGTAGGCTCATGGCAGACGGGCGGCTTTGCAGGCTCATGGCAGACGGGCGGCTTTGAAGGCTCAATACAGACGAGCAGTTCATGCGGCGCTTGGCAGACGGACAGTTCAGACGCCGTTGGGCAGACGGCAGACTCTGGCCGGCTGAGACGCACTGTAGGCCTGGTGCATGGTGTCGGAACTGGAGGCACCGGACTGGAGACACGCACTTCAAGCCTAGTGCGGGGAGCAGGGACAGGGCACACTGTACTCTCAAAGTGTACTATTTGCCTGGTGCGTGGTACCGGCACTGGTGGCACCGGGCTGAGTGCACGCACATCAGGACGAGTACGGGGAGAAGGAACAGTATGTACAGGGCTCTGGAGACGCACAGGTGGCTTAGTGCGTGGTGCCGGAACTGGAGGCACTGGGCTGGAGACACGTACCATAGGGAGAGTGCGTGGAGAAGGAACTGGTGGTACTGGGCTGGGGCGGGGAGGTGGCGCCGGATATACCGGACCGTGCAGGCGTACTGGTTCCCTTGAGCACCGAGCCTGCCCAACCTTACCTGGTTGAATGCTCCCCGTCGCCCGCCCAGTGCGGGGAGGTGGAATAACCCGCACCGGTCTATGAAGGCGAACCGGGGACACCATGCGTAAGGCTGGTGCCATGTAAGCCGGCCCGAGGAGACGTACTGGTGGCCAGATATGTAGAGCCGGCTCAATACTCAATCTAGCCCTAGCAGTGCGGGGAGGTGGAATAACCCGCACCGGGCTATGAACACGTACAGGAGACACCGTGCGCTCTACTGCGTAACACGGTGTCTGCCCGTACTCCCGCTCTCCACGGTTAGCCTGGGAAGTGGGCACAGGTCTCCTACCTGCCCTTTGCCCACTACCTCTTAGCCCCCCCCCCCCCCCCCCCCCCCCCAATAAATTTTTGGGTAGTACTCACGGGCTTTTCGGGCTTCAGTGCTAGACGCGACCCCTCATAACACCGGTTCCGCTCTCCGGTTTCCTCCGCTCTCCGAGCTGCCTCCATCTGTTCCCATGGGCGGCGATTACCTCCAACTTTAGCCCATGGTCCTTTTCCTTCCATGATCTCCTCCCAAGACCAGAAATCCTGCTTTGTGCGCTGTCCGTTAACCCGCTGCTTGATCCGGGTTAGGTGGGTGATTCTGTAACGGCTTTCTAGCTCTTCCTCCTCCTCGGACGAGGAGAGGAGAGAGGTTTCGGAAGACCAATATGCAGCGAGGTATGATGACATGATTTATTAGACACGACGAAACAATGACACGAACTATACTTGAATAAACTACAAAATAACAAAAACGAATGTGTAGACAGACCTGAACAATACGAACTTACAAATAACACGAAGAACGCACGAACAGGGAAAATAGACTACACAAAAGAACGATCTACAAAACAAACCGAAAACAGTCCCGTGTGGTGCGCAGACACAGACACGGAAGACAATCACCCACAAACAAACAGTGTGAACACACCTACCTTAATATGACTCTCAATCAGAGGAAATAAAAAACACCTGCCTCTAATTGAGACCCATATCAGGTCACCCAAAACCAACATAGAAACAGAAAACATAGACTGCCCACCCAAACTCACGTCCTGACCAACTAACACATACAAAAACTAATCGCTACGGATACTCGAAGCTCCACTACAACTAGCTTCACTGTTGGGTGCACACAAACCAGCAAAAGATATTACATTTTTCACTAACCTTCTCAAAACTTCATCAGATGACAGTCCTATAACATCATATTACACAATACATATATTTTTTTTGTTCGAAAATGTGCATATTTAGCGGCACAAATCGTGGTTATACAATGAGAATAGTAGCCAAGCTGCCAACAAAATGTCGGGAGAAATCTTGGGAGAGGCACCTAATCTAATCAATAACTAATCATAAACTTGACTAAAAAATGCAGGTTGGACAGCAAATGAAAGATACATTAGTTCTTAATGCAACCGCTGTGTTAGATTTTTAAAAGTAACGTTACTACGACATACAGTGTGCGTTAAAGCGAGACTGCACCGAAATTAATGGCGGAATAGTAGTTTTTCATTTTTCAACAGAACAGCGAATTAACATCATAAATAGTTCTTACTTTTGATGAGCTTCCATCAGAATCTTGTGCAAGTTGTCCTTTGTCCAGAATCATCGTTGCTCGGTTGTAGATTGTCGTCTTCAACTTAGGAATTAGCAGCAAACATTAGCTATGTGGCCCAGACGTGTCCAACTCTTCATAACGCAGCACAAAGAAAGCACAAAGAAAATTCCGAAAATCGCAATATACTGATATAAACTGATATAACTCGGTTTAAAATAACTACATTATGATGTTTTTAACACCTATATCGAATAAAATCAGTGCCGGATATATCTAAGGCCTATAACGAGAGCTTTTCATAATGCCATCCTGAGGTCTGTCTTGCGCCATGACGAACGTTGAAAAGAGTGCACCCCCGGTTCCAAGAGCCTTTATATGGCCTCAGATCTGCTTAGCAACATCATTCCAATTCTCACTGCTTACTGACATCTAGGGGAAATCGTATGCAGTGCATGTTGACTCATAGATTACATGCAAATTAATAAACTGACCCTGGAACAGAGTGCCCGATTTCAGATTTCTCACTTCCTGACAGGAAGTTAGCTGCAACTTGAGTTCTGTTTTACTCACAGATATAATTCAAACGGTTTTAGAAACTAGAGAGTGTGTTCTATCCAATAGTAATAATAATATGCATATTGTACGAGCAAGAATTGAGTACGAGGCAGTTTAATTTGGGAACTAATTTTTACATAGTCGAAATGGTGCCCCCCTATTGACAAGAAGTTTTAAGGGAGACTTGTCATGCTTTAAATTATTCAGACTTGCTATCCCATTTGCTGATAGGTTATGTATTTGGCATTGAATTACCACTGCTCAGGGCTATTTAAATTAGGCAATTACCATACCTGTAGAGTTATGTGGCATGTGATGCATGCCTTGTAATCTCCTCAGACAAACATAGGCTACCTTCATTAACACACTCACAGTCTCATGCCCAAATTCCCAATTTGCTTGTAACACGTCCCAATTGTTATCTCACACGGAGGTGAATGGGAGATGTTTACGAAAGAAACAGCGAAGATAGAAAAAGAAAGAGCAACCCCCCGTGTCTAACTTATCTTGACAAAATCAAAATGGAAGTGTCTGTGCAAGAAATGGATGGGAGCAATCGATGAGGTTTGAAACTCACAGCTCTATACATCGACACAGGCTGATAGTTGGCGCTGGGGTTGATGGTACTGGAGCAGGATCGAAATCATGGAGAGGGGTAGTAGTAATTATAACAATCCTCGGCCTGTCATGCCACCATTTCAGCTTTTCCGTGATGTGTATGCAGAGGAACTTAACACTTTCCACCTTCTCCACTGCTGTCCCGTTGATGTGGATAGGGTGGTATTCCCTCTGCTGTTTCCTGAAGTCCACGATCATCTCCTTTGTTTGTTGACGTTGAGTGAGAAGTTGTTTTCCTGACACCACACTCTGAGTGCCCTCACCTCCTCCCTGTAGGTTGTCTCATCATTATTTGTAATCAAGCCTACTACTGTTGTGTCGTCTGCAATGATTGAGTTGGAGGCATGCATTGTCACGCAGTCGTAAGTGAACAGGGAGTACAGGAGGGGGCTGAGCACACACCCTTGTGGGGCCCCAGTGTTGAGGATCAGCGATGTGGAGATGTTGTTTCCTACCTTCACCACCTGGGGGTGGCCCATCAGGAAGTCCAGGACCCAATTGCACAGGGCGGGGTTGAGACCCAGGGCCTCAAGCATAATGATCAGCTTGAAGGGTAATATGGTGTTGAATGCTGAGCTGTAGTCAATTAACAGCATTCTTACATAGGTATTCCTCTTGTCCAGACGGGATAGGGCAGTGTGCAGTGTGATGGTGATTGCATCGTCTGTGGACCTGTTGGGGTGGTAAGCAAATTGAAGTGGGTCTAGGGTGACAGGTAAGGTGGAGGTGATATGATCCTTGACTAGTCTCTCAAAGCACTTCATGATGACAGAAGTGAGTGCTATGGGGCGATAGTCATTTAGTTCAGTTACCTTAGCTTTCTTGGGTACAGGAACAATGGTGGTCATCTTGAAGCATGTGGGGACAGCAGACTGGGATAGGGAGAGATTGAATATGTCCGTAAACACACCAGCCAGCCGGTCTGCGCATGCTCTGAGGACGCGGCTAGGGATGCCGTCTGGGCCGGCAGCCTTGCGAGGGTCAATACGTTTAAATCTCTTGCTCACATTGGCCACAGATAAGGAGAGGGGCGGGGGGGGGGGGGGGGGGGGGGCCGGGCGTAGTCCTTGGTAGCGGGCCATGTTATTTTCACTGTATTATCTTCAAAGTGGGCAAAAAGGTGTTTAGTTTGTCTGGAAGCAAGACGTCAGTGTCCGTTGCGTGGCTGGTTTTCCTTTTGTAGCCCGTGATTGTCTGTAGACCCTGCCACATATGTCTCACGTCTGAGCCGTTGAATTACACCCCCATTTTGTCTCTATACTGACATTTTGCTTGTTAGATTGCCTCGCGGAGGGAATAACTACACTGTTTGTATTTGGCTATATTCCCAGTCACCTTTCCATGGTTAAATGCTGTGATTTGCGCTTCCAGTTTTGCGCGAATGCCGCCATCTGTTTATGGTTTCTGGTTATAGTAGGTTTTAATAGTCACAGTGGGTACAACATCTCCTATACACTTCCTTATAAACTTACTCACCGAATCAGCGTACACGTCGATGTTATCCTCTGAGGCTACCCGGAACATATCCCAGTCCACGCAATCAAAACAATCTTGAAGCGTGGATTCCGATTGGTCAGACCAGCATTGAATAGTCCTTAGCACGGGTACTTCCTGTTTGAGTTTCTGCCTATAGGAAGGGGGGAGCAAAATGGAGTCATTGTCAGATTTGCCGAAGGGAGGGAGGGGGAGGGCCTTGTATGCATCGCGGAGTAGCAGTGATCCAGTGTTTTTCCAGTGCGAGTGCTACAGTCAACATCCTGACAGAATTTATGTAGCCTTGTTCTCAAATTTGCTTAGTTATAATCCCCAGCTACAAATATATGGTTTCTAGTTTGCATGAGGTCCAGTGAATTTCCTTGAGGGCTGTCGTGGTATCGGCTTGAGGGGGGATATACACGGCTGTGACAATAACCGAAGAGAATTCTCTTGGTAGATAATGCGGTCATCATTTGATTGTGAGGAATTCCATGTCAGATGAACAAAAGGACTTGAGTTCTTGTATGTTGCTACAATTACACCATGCGTCGTTAATCATGAAACATACACCCCTGCCCTTCTTCTTCCCGGGGAGATGTTTATTCCTGTCAGCCCAATGCAAGAATCCATGTGGCTAAACCGACTCCGACTCCGACAGTGTATGTTACAATCCCTGATGTCTCTCTGGAAAGCAACTGTTGCCCTTATTTCGTCAACCTTGTTATCTAGAAACTGGACATTAGCGAGTAATATACTCGGAAGCGGTGGGTGTTGTCCGCGCCTCCGAAGTCTGACCAGAAGACCGCTCCGTCTTCCTCTTCTCCGGTGGCGTTGTTTTGGGTCAGCCTCTCGAATCAGTTCAAATGCCCTGGGTGGTTCGGACAAAGGACCGCTTCGGGAAAGTCGTATTCCTGGTCGTAGTGCTGGTAAGTTGACGTCTCTCTGATATCCAATAGTTATTCCCTGCTGTATGTAATAACACTTAAGTATTTCTGGGCTAATAATGTAAGAAATAATACATAAAACAACAAAATACTGCAAAGTTTCTTAAGGACTCTCTTTGTTGGCGCCATCTTGGGTCAACAACAACACTCCCAGCCTCTTGAGAGTGGCTAACTGAGACTTTTAGAAACTTGGTTTGGGAGTTTGAGAAAAAAGCTGAATTGGACTATTGAGACCCCTACTTACAGTAGTTGTCATGGTTGGGTATACTATGTAACACAGAGGTTTATACCACAACATCTAATGCACAGCATACTGCCCATCCATGACTCTACTTAAATCCATTGCCGCCTTCAAATCATGTAGTGTTGCCCGCATGGTATCCTGAGTGGATCTTTTTACATTAACTTCTCTGGGATAGTTGGGACGCTAGCGTCCCAACTGACAAGCACCCCCAACCCCCCCCCCCTCCCCCCTCACTGATTAGCATCGCGTCACAATGAAAAGGAAAATCTAAATATCATAAAATCCCAAGTCCAAGACACCAAATGAAAGATAGAGATCTTGTGAATAAAGCCACCATTTCAGATTTTTAAAATGTTTTACAGGGAAGACAAAATATGTAAATCTATTAGCTAACCACGTTAGCAAAAGACACCATTTTTCTTTGTCCACCATTTTTTCTCTCCACCAGTAGCTATCACCAATTCGGCCAAATAAAGATATTGATAGCCACTAACCAAGAAAAAACCTCATCAGATGACAGTCTGATAACATATTTATTGTATAGGATAGGTTTTGTTAGAAAAATGTGCATATTTCAGGTATAAATCATAGTTTACAATTGCACCCACCATCACAACTCGACTAGAATAAATACAGAGAGCAACGTGTATTATTTAATTACTAATCATAAAACATTTCGTAAAAATACACAGCTCACAGCAATGGAAAGACAGATCTTGTGAATTCAGACAATATTTCAGATGTTCTAAGTGTTTTACAGCGAAAACACAATAAATCGTTATATTAGCATACCACATGTGCAAACGTTACCCGAGCATTGATTCAAGCCAAAGAGAGCGATAACGTAATCATCGCCAAAATATATTAATTTTTTCACTAACCTTCTCAGAATCCTTCCGATGACACTCCTGTAACATCATATTACAACATACATATAGAGTTTCTTCGAAAATATGTATATTTAGCCACAAAAAAACGTGGTTATACAATGACAATACTAGCAAAACTAGCCTGAAAATGTCGGGCGCCATATTTGACAGTGATCTTGTCTCATGAATAACTATTCATAAACTTGACTAAAAAAATATAAGTTGGACAGCTATCGAAAGACAAATTAGTTCTTAATTAATGCAATCGCTGAATTACATTTCTAAAATTATCCTTACTGTGCAATACAGGGTTCGCCAAGCGAAGCTATACCAAAGAAAATGGCGGAATATGCGTTTAACATTTTTCGACAGAACAACGATTTATCATCTTAAATATTTCTTACTATGAGGTGATCTTCCATCAGAATCTTGGGTCTAATCTTCTTTTGGTCGAAAGATGTCCTCTTGTCCGTCGAAATGCCCACTAACGTTCGACCGGGACCCCGAAACGTGCCCGGCGCTTCAAAGTGCATCACAAAGCAATGCCTCAAAATCGCACTAAACGGATATAAATTGCTATAAAACGGTTTAAATTAACTACCTTATGATGGTTTTAACACCTATAACGAGTAAAAACATGACCGGCGATATATTACTGGCTAAACAACAGCTTGGAAAGAGAGCAGGTCCGACGTCCATCGTGCGTCAGGCGCAGGGAGCAAAAGAACGGTACATCCAGTCTTTGGCCTTTTATACAGGCCCTGATTGCGCAATCGACTCCATTCAAATTGTCACCACTTACTGACATCTAGAGGAAGACGTGGCCAGTGTTTGTATCCTCAAAGCATTTACAGGGACATTAAAACTGACCTGGGACCAGAGGCCAAGATTTCTGAAATCTCACTCCATATCAGGAAAAGTGCTGTAGAATGAGTTCTGTTCCACTCAGAGACATAATTCAAACGGCTATAGAAACTAGAAAGTGTTTTCTATCCAATAATAATAATAATATGCATATTGTACGAGCAAGAATTGAGTACTAGGCAGTTTAATTTGGAGATCAATTTTCGCTAAGTCGAAACAGCACCCCCTATATCCCAAAGAAGTTAAGCAGGAAATCATACATCTTTCAATGTCAACATCTACAGTGTACTCAGAAAGTATTCAGACCCCTTGACTTTTTCCACATTTTATTACATTACAGCCTTATTCTAAAATGGACAAAAGAAATGTTCTTCCTCATCAATCTACACACAATACCCCATAATGACAAAGCGAAAACAGGTCTTAGAAATTTTTGCAAATTTATATAAAAATAATACATAAAAAACGTATTTACATAAGTATTCAGACGCTTTGCAATGAGAGGCAAAATTGAGCTCACGTGCATACTGTTTCCATTGATCATCCTTGAGATGTTTCTACAACTTGATTGGAGTCCACCTGTGGTAAATTCAATTGATTGGACATGATATGGAAAGGTACACACCTGTCTATATAAGGTCCCACAGTTGACAGTGCATGTCAGAGCAAAAACCAAGTCATGAGATGGAAGGAATTATCCAAAGAGCTCCGAGACAGGAGTGTGTCGAGGCACAGATCTGGGGAAGGGTATCAAAACATTTCTGCAGCATTGAAGGTCCCCAAGAACACAGTAGCTTCCATCATTCTTAAATGGAAGAAGGTTGGAACCGCCGAGCCACTTCCCAGAGCTGGCTGCCCGGCCATTCGGGGGAGAAGGTTAGGGAGTTGACCAAGAACCTGATGGTTACTCTGACCCTGCTCCAGAGTTCCTATGTGAAGATGGGAGAACCTTCCAGAAAGACAACCATCTCTGTAGCACTCCACCATCAGACCTTTATGGTAGAGTGGCCAGACGGAAGCCACTCCTCAGTAAGACACATAACAGCCCTCTTGGAGTTTGCCAAAAGGCGCGTAAAGACTCAGACCATGAGAAACAAGATTCTCTGTTCTGATGAAACCAAGATTGAACTCTTTGACCTGACTACCAAGCGTCACGTCTGGAGGACACCTGGCACCATCCGTGAAGCATGGTGGTAGCAGCATCCTGCTGTGGGGATGTTTCTCAGCGGCAGGGAAAGGGAGAGTAGTCAGGATCGAGGGAAAGATGAACAAAGCAAAGTATAGAGAGATCCTTGATGGAAACCTGCTCCAGAGCACTCAGGACCTCAGACTGGGGCAAAGGTTCACCTTCCAACAGGACAATGAACTTAAGCACACCACCAAGACAACGCAGGAGTGGCTTTGGGACAAGTCTCTGAATGCCCTTCATTGGCCCAGCCAGAGCCCGGACTTGAACCCGATTGAACATCTCTGGAGAGACCTGCAAATAGCTGTACATCGACGATCCCCATCTAACCTGACAGTGCATGAGAGGATCTGCAGAGATGAATGGGAGAAAGTCCCCAAATACAGGTGTGCCAAGCTTGTAGCATCATACCCAAAAAGACTCGAGGCTGTAATTGCCGCAAAAAATTGCCGCCAAAGGTGTTTCAACAAAGTACTGAGTAAAGTGTCTGAATACAGTACTTATCACATTTACATATTTCAATTTTATATATTTTATAATTGTGAAAACAAAATGTGTTTTTGCTTTGTCATTATGGAGTATTGTGTGTAGATTGATGAGGGGAAAAAACTATTTAATACATTTTAAAATAAGGATGAAACATAACAAAATGTGGAAAAAGTCAACGGGTCTGAATACTTTTCGAATGCACTGCACTTTATATATGCTAAGTAGACTTCAGTGTGCCATTTATTTAGTTTTTTCAATTTATACATTGTCCAATTTAGTGGTTCCATTTGCTTCAGCAGCATTTGCCAAGAAAACTAAAGTTAGCTCTGCTGCTCAATATATGATATGGTAACCCCTGTAAAACATGAGCTCAGAGCAACATACTGAGGGATGGTCCATAGAATAATCTCACTTATGACAATGGAAGGGTTTTGCTATGCCTTTAGCTATGCTATGCCATACATAAATTAGCTACAGTAGAAAGTATGTAGGGCTCCATTGAATCAAGACCTGTAAACAGTTTCTAATAGGTCAATAACACATTATTTTTGTTCGGTACGAATGCATGTTTTGATCCAGTTAATCAATTAAATCATTGAGATTTCCTGTGTGAAGTTAAACTAATAGTCAGCCTCATAGTTGGGGCTAACAATATGTTGTTTCTCATATGATTATTCTGAATTCAGAGTGACCTGGGTCCCTACATGACACTCCAGAGCTCAGGGGGGATATTCAAGCTTAAACATATCCTTCCTGCTTTAAGGTAGACCCCAGGAGCTTTAAAATGTTATAATTGGCCCAAAGATATAAACTGGGCTGGATTAAATATTCGGTTGAAATTTCCCAGCATTATCATCGGCAGACCTCTGCTCCTTATCTCCCCACACCAGTCTTTTCTATAAATATTTATGCTGTAACTTGTCGATGCAGAAGAATACAATGTCAGGCTGTGTATGAAGGCGAAGTCAAGTGCAGGAGAGCAGAGTATGATTAAATAAAGTGCACTTTATTATAGTTCCAAACCGGGAGCACAACAAAAACAAACGCACTCAAAAAAACGGAACAATAATGTAAAACGCTTAACAACCACAACATAACATGAAAATAATTACACACAAAACATGATGGGAAACAGAGGGTTAAATACAAGTAGATTGATTGGGGAAATGAAAACCAGGTGTGCAATGAAAACAAGACAACACAAATGGATATATGAAAAATGGAGCAGCGATGGCTAGAAAGCCGGTGACGTCAATCGCGAACGCCGCCCGAACAAGGAGAGGAACCGACTTCGGCGGAAGTCGTGACATACATTCAGAAACTCAGGGACTTTTAAGCCTGGGGGAGGGAGTGTGTCGTATTGTCGTATTAAGTATTGGCTTAATTAAAAGAGCAAATAATACGGCATCTATTTTTCTTCTTGTTCACTCAGCTTTCATGATTTTCACATCAATTCCATTGACATTCCAAGACATGCGGTTTGGGTTGGTTTAATGGGAGCAAAGTTTCATCCTCATTGGACTGCTCTTCATTGAAATAAGATTCGGCGCAACAGTGTTGTTGCGTTTTCACAGAAACCAAAAAAGGGTTTTCTTCTAAAAAAAACTTTCTAGTAAAAACGATTTACTGCTTTACATAGAGTGAAAACAACATGAAAGTGTTTTACCGAGCATTCTTTGACCTCTGTCCTTTTAATTCAGTGTGAGATGACAGGCATTCATGTGATTCAAATGAGGCATTTCAGAACTCCAGGTTGATTTCTAACACCAGATACTTTTGAGCCCACTGTTAATAGTTGCGCATACATGCAGTAGGCCTCTTTCAACAGCCAATTCTTTGTGGGACTCTTCAGTTCCCTCTGCAATGCAAAGCACTGTTATGTTGTTAATTACCATTCTATTTGAAGTGTGCATGTCATTACTCTTTAGTCAAATGTAATGTCTGCTATATTTTGACTCAAAAGCGAAAGCACTTGATGGAACGAATTCTAAATACAACCTTCATGCCACTTAAATTCAAGTGGGGTGCATAGTGGCAGGAGCATGCAGTGTTTTGAACAAGCCATTATATGTTATTCAAGTCTCTATGTAATAGGACTACCTAGATTTTGAAACTCAAGTAATGGTGCCTCTTTACATTACAATAACCCCTCTATATAGTGCATTCAGAAAATATTCAGAACGCTTAACTTTTCCCCCCCAGAATTACGTTACAGCCTTATTCTACAATTGATCAAATACTTTACACATAATACCCCATAATGACAAAGTAAAAACAGGTTTTTAGAAATGTTGAAATATCACATTTACATAAGATTTCTGAGTCTTTACTCGGCACTTTGTTGAAGCACCTTAGACAGCCTCGATTCTTCTTGGGTATTGTCACGTTCCTGACTTGTTTTCTGTTGTGTTGTATGTGTGTGATGGTCAGGGCGTGAGTTTTGGGTGGGCAGTCTATGTTTTCCGTTTCTATGTTGGTTTTGGGTTGCCTGGTATGGCTCTTAATTAGAGGCAGGTGTTTTGCGTTTTCCTCTAATTGAGAGTCATATTAAGGTAGGTTGTTCTCACTGTTTGTTTGTGGGTGATTGTCGCTGTGTCTGTGTTTGTTGCACCACACGGTACTGTCTCGTCTCGTTCGTTCGGTCGTTCCTGTTCATGTGTTCTTCGTTTCATGTAAGTTCGTAGTTTAGGTCTGTCTAGTTCGTTTTGTTATTTTGTATATTAGTCAAGTGTATTTCGTGTCTGTTCTTCGTCTTGCAATAAAGCATTATGTATTCATCACCCGCTGCGCCTTGGTCTACTAACTCACCGAGAGACGACCGTTACAGGTATAACACTACAAGCTTGGCACACCTGTATCTGGGGTGTTTCTCCCATTCTTCTCTGCAGATTCTCTCAAGCTCTGTCAGGTTGGATGGGGAGCGTCTCTGCACAGCTATTTTCAGGTCTCTCCAGAGATGTTTGATTGGGTTCAAGTCCGGGCTCTGGCTGGGCCACTGAAGGACATTCAGAGACGTGTCCCAAAACCACTCCTATGTGCTTAAGGTTATTGTCCTGTTGGAAGGTGAACCTTCACCCCAGTCTGAGGTCTCGAGCAGGTTTTCTTCAAGGATCTCTCTGTACATTTCTCCGTTCATCTTTCCCTAAATAAGACTAGTCTCCTAAAACATCACCACAGGATGATTCTTCCACCACCATGCTTCACCGTAGGGATGGTGTCAGGTTTCCTCCAGATGTGACGCTTGGCATTCAGGCCAAAGAGTTCAATCTTGGTTTCATCAGACCAGAGGATCTTGTTTCTCATGGTCTGAGAGTCCTTTAGGCGCTTTTTGGCAAACTCTAAGTGGGCTGTCATGTGCCTTTTACTGAGGAGTAGGCTGATTGGTGGAGTGCTGCAGAGATGGTTGTCCTTCTGAAAGGTTTGTCTATCCCCATATTATGGGGTATTGTGTGTAGATTTTAGAATAAGGCTGTAATGTAACAAAATGTGGAAAAACAGAAGGGGTCTGAGTACTTTCCGAATGCACTGCATGTACAGATCAGCCATAAGAATGGTTGAAAAACAAAGGTTATCGCCCCGATATTCTCTGATTTTCAGTAGAAATAAGTTTATTTCTGAAACACCTTGAGCCTGACCCTAAGCATTGTCTCTCATTCACCTAGTTAGATTCACAGCACATAGGAATGGCCAGTGGACTTCAAAGACGGTCTTGCTAGAGAGTGTGAGGGCCCTGCAGCCCCTGATAGCTGCCAGGGAGCGAGGAGCCACTCTGACAGATGGCCGGGGGAAGTGGGGCATAAGGAGAGGGATGGAGGAATGAAGGGAGAGAGAGAATGAGTGCTAAAGATGGATCAAGCCAGAGTAGGGTTTCGAGAAATGTTAAGTGCATGTGTAACTGTCAACATTTTTCTCCAACATGAGTGGTTGAAAGAAATTAACTGGGGAAGAGCACTACACGCTATTGTGATTTATATTTAGGTCCCTTGTTGAGCAAGTATGGAGTTCATCACACTTTGTTGTTTACAACAGGAACCCGGGTCATCCTTATTTGCATGAAATAAAAACTTGACTTGTGTGTCCTAGATTTAATGCCTTTTTCTCTTTTGGCCAGTGTGCTGGGATGCCCAAGCAAAATGGTTTTCCATCACTGGCTTCATTAACCCTGATTATGTAGGCCTTATGTTGTTTGTTAACACAAATGGCAGTGCCATGGAGACATGTTGGAACTACAAATGAGTTGATAATAACTCTATGATCAGCAGGGGATTGGTGCACAGTATTCATTTACATTTTTTAAATTTAACTAGGCAAGTCAGTTAAGAACACATTCTTATTTAAAATGACAGCCTAGGAACAGTGGGTTAACTGCCTTGTTCAGGCGCAGAACGACAGATTGTGACCTTGTCAGCTCAGGGATTCGATCTAGCAACCTTTCGGTTACAAGACCAATGCTCTAACCACTAGGCTACCTGCCACCCCATATAGTAATGCATAGTTTTTAGAGAACCGGCGAGAGCGAAAATGTCAACGAGATAGGGAGGGGGTGTGAAAATACAGCATTTTGACAGTAAAGAGTGTCCAGACCGAATGCTCACAAGATAGTAATGTCAATTTGTATACTAATCTTAGAGCTGCTGCGTCATGTTTATTTTCTTTCCTATAGACATTTTGTTATACAGACAGTTGTATAATTGTTTGTTCATAGTTTTGGTAGGAGGACTATTGATCCTTAAACCAGGCTTAATATACAATTAATGAACATTTGTGGAACGGTCGTTAAGACACAAACAGCTTACAGACAGTAAGCAATTAAGGTCACAGTTATGAAAACTTAGGACACTAAAGAGGCTTTTCTACTGACTGAAAAACACCAAAAGAAAGATGCCAAGGGACCCTGCTCATCTGAGTGAACGTGTTTTAGGCATGCTGCAAGGAGGCATGAGGACTGCAGATGTGGCCAGGGCAAAAGATTGCAACGTGCATACTGTGAGACGCCTAAGACAGCGCTACAGGGAGATAGGACGGACAGCTGATTGTCCTCGCAGTGGCAGACCACGTGTAACAACACCTGCACAGGATCGGTACATCCGAAAATCACGCCCCCGAGACAGGTACAGGAACTGCCTGAGTTACACCAGGAATGCACAATCCCTCCATCAGTGCTCAGACTGTCCACAATAGGCTGAGAGAGGACTGGGGGCTTGTAGGCCTGTTGTAAGGCAGGTCCTCACCAGACATCACCGGCAACAACGTCGCCTATGGGCACAAACCCACTATCGCTGGACCAGACAGGACTGGCAAAACGTGCTCTTCACTGACGAGTCGCGGTTTTGTCTCACCAGGAGTGTTGGTCGGATTCGCATTTATCGTCGAAAGAATGAGCGTTATACCGAGGCCTGTACTCTGGAGCGGGATCGATTTGAAGGGGGATCGGTCTGGGGCGGTGTGTCACAACTTCATCGGACTGAGCTTGTTGTCATTGCAGGCAATCTCAATGCTGTGCATTACAGGAAAGACATCCTCCTCCTTCATGTGGTACCCTTCCTGCAGGCTCATCCTGACATGACCCTCCAGCATGACAATGCGACCAGCCATAATGCTCGTTCTGTGTGTGATTTCCTGCAAGACAGGAATGTCAGTGTTCTGCCATGGCCAGCGAAGAGCCAGGATCTCAATCCCATTGAGCACGCCTGGGACCTGTTGGATCGGAGGGTGAGGACTAGGGCCATTCCCCCCAGAAATGTCTGGGAACTTGCAGGTACTTTGGTGGAAGAGTGGGGTAACGTCTCACAGCAAGAACTGGCAAATCTGGTGCAGTCCATGAGGAGGAGATGCACTGCAGTACTTGATGCAGCTGGTGGCCACACCAGATACTGACTGTTACTTTTGATTTTGACCCTTCCTTTGTTCAGGGACACATTATTCCATTTCTGTTAGTCACATGTCTGTGGAGCTTGTTCAGTTTATGTCTCAGTTGTTGATTCTTATGTTCATACAAATATTTACATATTAAGTTTGCTGCAAATAAATACATTTGACCGTGAGAGGATGTTTATTGTTTTGCTGAGTATATGTGTGCTTGAATGTCAGGGTTAGTTTACCTAGTGATATAGCCTGCACAGTGACTATGGATGTATCGATAAAAACATAATTTAGTAATTTGACATGGATGTGAAAACACTGCTTGTCACGCCCTGGCCTTAGTATTCTTTGTTTTCTTAATTATTTTAGTTAGGTCAGGGTGTGACATGGGGAAGTTTGTGTGTTTTTGTATTGTCTAGGGCACAGGTGTCAAACTCATTCCACGGAGGGCCGAGTGTCTGCGGGTTTTCGCTCCACCCTTGTACTTGATTGATGAATTAACATCACTAATTAGTTAGGAACTCCCCACACCTGGTTGTCTAGGGCTTTATTGAAAGGAAAGACCAAAAACCTGCAGACACAAGGCCCTCCGTGGAATGAGTTTGACACCCCTGGTCTAGGGTGTTGTATGGTTTAGGGGGTTTAGTAGAGTAGATGGTTTAGTGTTCAGTGTAGGTGTCTAGGAAAGTCTATGGTTGCCTGAATTGGGTCTCAATTAGAGACAGCTGGTTATGGTTGTCTCTGATTGGGAGCCATATTTAAGGCAACTATAGGCTTTAGTTGTTTTGTGGGTAATTGTCTATGTGTAGTGTTATGTCAGCCATCGCTGTATTTATATAGCTTCACGGTTGTTTTGTTTTCCTTCTTCTAATAAAAATATGTATTTTTCACGCGCTGCGCCTTGGTCCAGTCATTCACCTCAAGTCGATCGTGACACTGCTTTTGCACTTAATTTGTGTTGTAATAATGTTGTTTGGAATTGTCACAATAAACACTTGTAGTGGAAGTTAGCTGGCTGGTACAAAATATACATTTGAAGTATAATACAGGCAATGTGCTGCAGAGTGTTTGTTATGTTTTTCTCTTTTCCAGTCATTTCATGCCTCTTAATGACGGTGTATTAGAGGGGAGGACTTGGATCGTGCTGCTGTAACTGGCATGTGTGAAAGCAAATAGCAGCCTTTAACCACTCCGATAGGCCGATTCACCTTTGCAGTACAGCAGGCCTGTTGTGCACCTGGATTGGAGATGCTTGTTCCAGGAGGTCAAGTGTGCAGCTGGATTGGAGATGCTTGTTCCAGGAGGTCTGGTGTGCAGCTGGATTGGAGATGCTTCTCCCAGGAGGTCTGGTGTGCACCTGGATTGGAGATGCTTGTTCCAGGAGGTCTGGTGTGCACCTGGATTGGAGATGCTTGTTCCAGGAGGTCAAGTGTGCAGCTGCAATCAAGAGGTCTTCTTGAATGACTAATATGTGGTGTACTGCAGTCAGTTTCTGAAGAGGAACCTCCATCATGTAAATCTCATTGTAGCCTACTTACACTTAACTACGGTTTATTACTTTTTCCATAAGTTAGCGGTGTGCATTTAGCGGGGATAGAAAAATACACAATTAGTGTGGGGATGATGAGCATGTATTATTTAGTTGTCTAACTTGAGTGTGAAGAGTTAATCTGGAACATATTGTGTGACACTGTGACACTCCTGGCTGACCCCTATTTTGATGATACAATTTCAAAAAGAGATGTAAAAATAAGTGGAGAATTGACATGATTTTAGGGTAGGGTGACCTGGTACAAATCTTTCCAAATTACTCGAAAATGGAGGACATTGTGACCGAATTCTCTGCTCATACTGAGCCAACATAATACAGCATGAGAAAACTCAGCAACAAAGAATGCCCCATATATGATAGAGTAATAGTTGAAATGATTATACTTTTCTCCAAACCTAAAGGCCAATCTAGTTTCTTTATGCCACCTGTTATTCATTTGTGTGCCATTTCCATGGAATGATGTGGCCATTTCAAGGCTATTAAAATGCTTTTGACATTTTATCACCCTCTGTCCCCCAGCAGCATGCCTTTTCCTGCTCCAGCTCACTGCTGTCTCAGTTGGAGATGCTATTAAATGTTGACATATGCTGTAGTCGACAGGCAGTATAGGTTTAGCTGCTCTTTGAATCCAGCAGGAATCGAGGCAGGTGGCTGGACAGAGACAAATCACTGGCATGCTAGTATCTCAAACAGTAGGGAAAAGCAGTTTGGGTTGGGTTAGAGTGGAGTGGAGGGAGTGTGAAAGAAAGAAGGTAAAGAGTCCGAGGGAGCAAACGGAGAGTGAGAGAGATGAGAGAGATGGAAAAAAGTGAGAGGAAAAAATGTGAGGGGAGAGAGCAAAAGAGAGAGAGAGCGAAGGAGTGAGAGAGTACAGAAGAGGGAGCAGCCTGGAGATTACCATCTGCCTTTTAAATCGGTCCCTCTGATGCATCAGCAGCATTTGAGGAGAGGAAAAAACTGTTTTGTTGAACAGTTCCCCTAAGCACCATGGATATCAATCATTACACCCCTGCGGAGACACCTTCCTGACTCCTGTCCTCGTACAGGAGTCAGGAAAACCCAAATATGGACCATCAACATTTCCAAATCCCCCATGGAGGCAAAAGGCTGCTACACGAGAAATTATGACATCCTCCTCCTCCTCAACACTGTCCACAGGTGTTTACCCTGTCACTGTATGTACATATCCTGTGGAAGGCAATCTCAAATGACAAAGACTGCTCCCATAAGTAATCTCCTACTAGGCAGCATGACTCTGCATGCTAAGCTAGGCTGTCATTGTTCACTGTCTGTGAGCAAGCATTAGCTTTTCCATTTTAGGCAAAGCAGTGTGTACAGATGCAAGGGCAGCTGTGAGGGGGTTGTTAAACACAGCAGAGACATTCTTGGGTCCTCTGTGTGGGTACGAGGATGTGTGACATACACAGATGGTGCACAATACTCAGCTTCCCGCAACACATCTGTTATCAACCTGAGCTGGTCACCCGCGTCACTCTGACGTCAAATTAAAAGACTGTCTGGGGAGCACATAAATCTGTAAACAGATGTTATCCCCTTAAACACAATTGGTAACCGTTCTATTAATCGTTTAGACATTGTTTTAGCCCAAATAATTACACATCTGATACTTAGAAAACAAAGCTAGATAATCTTTGGCAGATTAAAAATCTAAACAAATTTGACCTTTCTGTTATTAGCTGTGGAGGCAGAGCCAATTGAAGTTATGGCCGACCTTTTCTCATGCTTTGAATCCTGTTTATGGCAATGTCACTGACAACTCCTAACTTTTATTACTGATGTCATTTAAATGTCTGTGGGACTTTAAAATACATCACAAACCAATGGGCTAATAGATGTCAATAGTAGGTCAAACTTTATTTTGATAATTCCAAGGAGATGGATTGTAGATGTCCATAACTGTCCACATTTCAACTATCTACTAACCCTAACCATAGCCATAACCGTAACCCTAACGGTTATCCTAAACTTAACTGTTACCCTATCCCTAACCCTGACCTTAATCCTTATTCTAAACCTAACCCTAACCTTAGCAAGCAGTAGCTTATCAACAGATTGTTCGGATAGTCCGATATACATACTAAGTTTGACCGTTAACTAGACATTGGCATTTTGAAAAGTCAATGATGACTTCATACAGAGAGCGATGATACAAATCTCTCAATTTGTTTCACAGACATTCAACTCCTCCAGCTTTAACTTTTTAACAACTGCATACAGTATCCAATGACATGCCCATTTTGAGGTAGCTTTTTTACATAATCATATTCACCTACACCTGGCTGTAAATTGGAATAGAACAATAGACACTTTCAATAATTAGGGGGAGACACTCTAGAGCCAAACTGTTACAGACCCATATCTACCCTGCCCTCCCTTTCTAAAGTCTTCGAAAGCCAAGTTAACAAACAGATAACCGACCATTTAGAATCCCACCGTACCTTCTCCGCTATGCAATCTGGTTTCTGAGCTGGTCATGGGTGCACCTCAGCCACGCTCAAGGTCCTAAACGATATCATAACTGCCATCGATATAAGAGAGTACTGTGCAGCTTTCTTCATCGACCTGGCAAAGGCATTCGACTCTGTCAATCACCAGAATTATTATCGACAGACTCAATAGCATTGGTTTCTAAAATGACTGCCTCGTCTGGTTCACCAGATAGAGTTCAGTGTGTCAAATTGGAGGGCCTGTTGTCCAGACCTCTGGCAGTCTCTTTGGGGGTGCCACAGGGTTCAATTCTCGGGCTGACTCTTTTCTCTGTATTTAATCAATGATGTTGCTCTTGCTTCTGGTGATTCTCTGATCCACCTCTACGCAGACGACACCATTCTGTATACTTCTGGCCCTTCTTTGGACACTGTGTAACTCTGTGTTGTTGTTTTTGTCAAACTGCTTTGCTTTATCTTGGCCATGTCACAGTTGTAAATGAGAACTTGTTCTCAACTGACCTACCTGGTTAAATCAAATCAAATCAAATGTATTTATATAGCCCTTCTTACATCAGCTGATATCTCAAAGTGCTGCACAGAAACCCAGCCTAAAACCTCAAACAGCAAGAAATGCAGGTGTAGAAGCACGGTGGCTAGGAAAAACTAGGAAGAAACCTAGAGAGGAACCAGACTATGAGGGGTGGCCAGTCCTCTTCTGGCTGTGCCGGGTGGAGATTATAACAGAACATGGCCAAGATGTTCAAATGTTCATAAATGACCAGCATGGTCAAATAATAATAATAATCACAGTAGTTGTCGAGGGTGCAACAAGTCAGCACCTCAGGAGTAAATGCCAGTTGGCTTTTCATAGCCGATCATTAAGAGTATCTCTACCGCTCCTGCTGTCTCTAGAGAGTTGAAAACAGCAGGTCTGGGACAGGTAGCACGTCCGGTGAACAGGTCAGGGTTCCATAGCCGCAGGCAGAACAGTTGAAACTGGAGCAGCAGCACAGCCAGGTGGACTGGGGACAGCAAGGAGTCATCAAGCCAGGTACATACTGTACTTAAATTCACATCTACAGAAAACAGTTTTCAACCAGCGATTGAGTTGTGAGACTCTGCTGTAGAGCTCATCACTCCCCCTAACTGGGTGGGGGCCAGAGACAATTACTCGATATCGACACATCTTTCTAAATATAGGTGAAATAAAAATAAATAAATAGCCTATCTCGCTAGCTATGTATTTGTTTGTTGATAAACAGTATGTCCGTTCGAGTAAACTAGGCCTTTCTATTGCTGTTATGTTGTGTTATGATTTCGTAGATTTGTCCTTTAAATATCACTTGAACATGAAGTGACATTGGATTGGACTGAACTAACTAGCTAGCTAACGATAGCAGCAGCTACCGTGGGGTGTGCGAGAATGGGCGGTTTTGATTATGCTGAGTGTCATTATTGTAACTTTTATAATGTTTGCACCTGTCAGATTTTAATCATTCAGGAGACGGAAGGATGCTGGAGTCCAAAAGCGGCAAAACGGGCAAGCCGGATGATAAATATGAGGGTTTGCCTGATCGCTGACCCTACCATCCAGCTGCTGAACAGGATAGGTAAATTTGCCCTATATCAATGCACTACATGGGGATGCACACAGTGCAGTCTTTATTTCTTTAAACATTTTTATTTAACTTTTATTTTAACTAGGCTAGTCAGTTAATAAGAACAAATTCTTATTTACAATGACAGCCTACCCCGACCAAACCCGAACGATACTGGACCAATTGTGCACTGTCCTATGGGACTCCCAATCACAGCCGGATGTGATACAGCCTGGATTCAAACCAGGGACTGTAGTGATGCCTCTTGCACTGAGATGCAGTGCCTTAGACCGCTGCGCCATTTGGGAGCAGTGCACAGTGCTTGCTTTGTAAAAGTAAGCTAGGTGTGAATCTATCTTGTGATTAAACATAGACTTATTGAAGGTTATTTTACTGATTAAAGATCATGGACTGTTTCCCTGTATACATTAGGATGCTTTTTATTAGATTTAAATAATTTTTCCATATCTCAGAAACTTTAGAGTATCCTGTGAGGCAAATCAAAGTCTCCCATGGTCAGGAAGAGAGCAGCTTCTTGAAGGTTTTGGGGGAAACATTTCCTCAGATGTATCCAAATATAGAGGCATTTAAGACAGACAGGAGGAGGAGGCTCGCTCCCCTACAGCTGGACAGCATGTGTCCAGCTGCAATCAACTGGGCTTGGGAGGTCTGCCCTGTACTTAAGACTGAAGGCATTTGATAGCTTATGTGTTAGGACGGGGGAGGTAGATTGAGCTTTATTATGTCACGTGATAAATGCCAGAGGTAATTAATTAATTTGAAAAGAAACTGGATTTCCCTCTGTATACAAAAGTTATTAAGTAATTGAGCAACTCGTGATTTCTTGCATGTTATGTTAAAGGAAACTGTAAGGGAGGAGACAGCCTCGGAGGCAGAGACTACCTATGGAGATAGGCCTCCCTGTTGCCTCACAACAAGCTTCAGTGACTCTAGAGGTTTTGAATGTTAAACGACCTTTTCCACCTTTATCATCAAATTCTAAAATATAATATTAATTATAGGATTCTCCTTGTAATTGAACAATCTCTCGCTGCAGACCAGGAGAAAGTATGTAAATAATATAGCTTCGTAAATCTGTTCAAATCACACATCGGCATTCCAACAGGAAACACTTACTTTTTCATACACAAAACAGATGAATTCAATACTTATTTTTGCCACAGGAGATGAAACGTGGTAGTTTTGAGGAGTGGGAGAGCAGGCGGAGGAAGGTAAGGGATTTCACCAAGTTGATATCATCTTTGTATTATGTAAGGAATAAACGCAGACGTTCTGTACATTACCTTGGAAGTAATGGACGACGCAGCGGGACATGGCGAAGCCAAGTCCCTTTGCGGACTTCATTTTTCCAAGGTAATGTACAGAAAGGAGGCGTTTATCCCGCTTATACCACAGTTGCCAAAGAAAATAATACTAAAGCACACATTTATCGGCAGAAATCCTGCAAACCACCTGTTAGGTTCTGTGTTCCTGCCGGGGGCATTGGTTAGCTTACCGCACTCACTGCCTGTAGGCTATTTAATATTGATGCTTTGCTTGGGGAGTGAGCTACCTTGAAGGAGCAGAGTCTATACCGCGAAGACTTGCATTATTCATTGCTTAATACATGGTTAAATGTATTTCTACGTACCGTTTTCTTTCTGAACTGGTTTTAAAGGCCATTCTAGAATTCAACAATGCTGTGGTATAAATATACTTATAACTTAACACGAACAGAACGTCAATAGAGGAGAGAAGACATAGGGTGGTCTCTCATCCAGAGCAGCCTGATGGAATACCCTTTAAGATCAAATACCGGGAGGGAGCAGATTAGGAGATTCTGGTTCTCTGAATCCATTCAGGTAAGTCATTCATTCACTTGTTGATAAGCTCAGTACTTTAAATGTACATTTCAGGCTGAATTACAATTTTTAATGTTGGTCTTTTGTTATATAGATGATGTTTGATTTTGTGGGGGAGGATGATGCCGCGAGTGAGGTTTTTACCCTCCAGGCAGCAGCGGACTTCGCAACCCTGAAGAGCACGATTAACGGGTCATTGGAGGAGCATGACATTCGGGAGTCAACAACACTTTATGTGTAGGTGAATATATTTGATGTTTGTATCTGACTACAGTTGAGCTACTTGATAGTTGTAACCAGGGTTGGGGAGTAACATGTAATCCGTTACATGTAAGAGATTACAAAAACAGTAACTGTAATCAGTTACGTTACCAGCGAAAATATTGTAATCAGATTACAGATACTTTTGAAAAACTAGATGATTACTTGGATTACTTTTCAATTCAGAAAGGATGTTTGCAAAAAAATATCTTTGACTCTTCTCTGTTTTCTCAATGACATTCAAATGTGTTTGATGGATCGCTGGAAAAAAGACTTATAGGCTTTTGTAGGCTACTGTCCAAACTATGTCTTCCAATGGTGCGACTGCTGTCGGCATCCAAAGATTATCCAACTTGAATAAACGCTTGGCGGGTAAGGATTACAGCAGTGGTGGAGTCTACGGCGATATGGATATCACTTATTATTGATATCTACATAGCGCATTGATGTGAATCACACTGCTACTCTCTCAATTAGCTATTTGCGCCTTACGGATTGTGGTTGTTGTGGATGATCTAAAATCTAAATGTGTATTTGAACCCAATAATGGTTGAATTCAAAAAGTTTAAGCTGCCTATCAATCATTGTTTTTGGAACCAGTGGACAGCCAGTGAAAAATGCGCTCTTGCAACAGCTGCATAGTGTGGATCCCAGCCTATGGAATAAAAGTGTGGCTTTTAATGCTCAATCTAATTCATGCTGATTTTTTTTTAAATAAAAAAATCCATAGGCCTAATGAACACATGCTCAAACTCGCACACGTTTGATAGACTTAATGAGGCAATTCTTTGACTTATAAATTATATATATTAATATATAGATATAATTTAATCGTATTTTTATATGTAGTAAAAGCAAGGGGTTAGAAGAAGCCTACATAACCAACCCATTAAGTCAAATTTAACATCCACGTTGGTTAATGTGTACTGTCCCTTTAAAAAATCAAATAAACTCAAACATATAAGGCCAGCTATCTAAACTTTAACATTGATTTATCCTGCAATATGGTAGATGTTGTTCAATTGGTAACATACATTTTTGTCTCCTTCAAATAGCTCTTAAGGGGAAAGTAATCTAAAAGTAACGGAATGTAATCAGATTACGTTACTAAATTTGCCTAATCAAAAAGTAACATTACTGATTACAATGTTGGACAGGTAACTAGTAACTAACGGATTACATTTAGAAAGTAACCTACCCAACCCTGGTTATAACATTTGTGTGTGGTTGTTTCTGTCCATTTACAGGCAATCCTATTGCCTCATCTCTCACCTGCCCCCCTCTCAACACCTCTCACCTGTGCTCTCTTCTTGCCTCTCACCTGTCGTCTAACCTGTCCCCTCTCCTCACCTCTCGCCAGCCTCCTCTCCAATCACCTCCTTCATCACCAAACTTTCCTTCTCATCACCCCTCACCCTTAACGTCCTCACTCTTTTCTTCCTTTCACCCCTCACCTCTTACTCACTTTCTCCTTCGCCCTCACCTTCACCTCCCTTGTCTCCATCATCAGATCCACAGACTAAGTTAGTTTTTTTTAAGAGCAAAATGTAGTATTTAAAATCTCAATGTCAGAGTTGTCTCCCTTAGGATCAGGACAACTGCCCCATCGCCAACATGATGAATGTCCACAGGGGCAACGTCCTAAACAGTAGCCTCCACAGGGGCTACAATAGACGTTACCTTTGTGGACGTTGAGTCCACGGCGGAGGGGGCAGTTGACCAAGGGCGTCCCTCCAGGGAGTATTACAGGTTCCTCATGAGGAACATCAGGGACTCGGCCATCTTCGAGAGTCTGGAAGGAGTGAAACGGCTATCCCTCGATGTCCATGGTAAGCCTTCTTTTTTCTTTTTAGCCGTATTAAGGTCTGATTTTCATGTAAAATACAGAATGTAAGCCAAAACAATTAGCATCACGAGGGCCTGTATGGAAGCATTGGGAAAATGGTCAGTGTTTGTGTGGTCCATGGATGGGTTGGGCCACACTTCTTCTCTGAGTGACTCATTGCTGCAGTGTGTGGGAAGCCTGCTCCTCCACTCAGTCTGGAGGAGGTGAGCCACACTACGCTGGAAGCAAATTTGGGAAATGTAAGTTTTATGTCCTCCCTAACAGCAAAAGGAAATAATAGATCATGCTTTTTTCCATGTATGGTTTCTTTTGCTGTGTTTAAAATTCTCGATTGCCTGTTATGCATTTTTTTGAAATTCTAGTTCAAATAAGCAGAGGACCTGTCAGAGGTAAAGAATAAGTTGGAGGAATCGGTAGACTGGCTGAGCCTACTGGGGCTGAAAAGGATTGTTATCAAGTGTGGTTGAAATGGTGGCTCAACAATTTGTCCAAGGGAGCATGCAGATGGCCTTGGAGCAGTAAGTCAACTCTGTTATAAATCTGTGAAGTACTTGTCGTCACCTCCTCTAATAAGTATTTTTAATCGGTGTGCCCCCCTAAATCAATACACATCACTATATTGTCCTTAACACTTATTTTAAATATACATACTGTCTCTAAATCATAACAGGTTCAAATATGGTCTCAAATCTCTTGGGCTGATGTAGGCATTGGGAACCACCCGGACAGCTTCCGAGCACTTTTTGTGGACTCCGTAAAGCTTCCCACTGCCAGGGACCCGAGGGACCTGTTTAAAGTAACCTATTCCATATCTGGCGGCAACCGGCGGTGGTTGGAGAACGATGCCATCTGTCACTGGTTCAACTGGCTGGCCGATAGTAGTTAAATTGTTCAAGTTTATCACTAACTGCATATTATTCCATTTGTGATTTAAATGTTTATTTTAAATGTTTTACTGTGTACTCTTTAGATGGAGAATGTCCACCTCTAACAGTGGCGATGGTGTTGGCATTTGCTCCTGGGGCAACAGTGGTGACACCCCGACCATCAAATTCCTCCACACAGCACAAGGGAGTCTTGCTGGGCAGCAGAAGAAAAAGTACCCAGAGGCAAACACATGTGCTGTGACACTAAGGCTCCCTCTTCTTAGCACCTACAATGCCTTTAGGGATTACATGGTCTCCGGTATTGTGAATTCCCCACAATTCGGTGTTGCATAAACACACCTTAGTGGAGAGTGACACAATAGTTAGAACATTAGAGGGTGAACGACTTGTATTCACAAGTCTGTGAGACTTGTTCTGCCTTCCTTCTCCCACCGTTTCATATATGTACTAGCTATGTACTGAAGAGTTGTACATTTCCGCCCCTGTTCTTTGAATGTCGTAATGTACCTCTTTTCTGCCCACTTGTCAGACTAATGGAGACAAGTGAGCAGATATATTTTGCAGCTTAATTCATTGTTTTTCAAAAAACATTTAAGCATTTATCTATTTACCGTCTATGTATTGTTAGTACAATGCGTTTAGAAAGTATTCAGACCCCTCTTATTTTTCCACATTTTATTACGTTACAGCCTTATTCTAAAATATATATATTTTTTAAACTCCCTCATCAATTTACACACAATACCCTATATTGACAAAGCAAAAACTGGTTTGTGGACATTTTTGCAAATGTAAACATACAAAACAGAAATACCTAGTTTACATAAGTATTCAGACCTTTTACTCAGTACTTTGTTGAAGCTCTTTTGGCAACGATTACAGCCTCAAGTCCTTTTGGGTATGACGCTACATTTTTATTTATTTAATACATTTTAGAATAAGGCTGTAACATGACAAAATGTGTATAAAGTCAAGGGGTCTGAATACTTTCTGAATGCACTGTATGTCCGTATTGGCTGTTAATGTTCACGTAATGATCATTAATATTACATTAATTATACAGTCCATATTGTTTGTCTTGGTGTTTTATGGTTAAATTTTTCAGAAACATTTTACTGACACTTCACTAATAACCAAAATCATTTGCTGATATTGACTGAAGTACTGCTGCCATATTGCAGCCAACTCATCCAAATCTGATAATTTGATGTCCTACATTTAAGAACAAATTAACTTAAACCATTATCATTTAATTAGAACTACATGCAATGATGACATTTCCCATCCATTGCATTAAGTAACAGCTCCACTTCTGGGAACTGCACCTTCGTAGTGACTTATCCAATTCCAAATGCATTGATCTAAGAACTAGATCAATTAGTCCAAGGCTCTCTAACCCTGTTCCCGGAGAGCTACCCTCCTGTAGGTTTTCAATCCAACCTCAGTTGTAACTAACCTGAATAATTTATTAACCAAGTAATATTAAAATCAGGTGTGCTGGATTAGGGTTGGAATGAAAACCTACAAACTCTACAGGAACAGGGTTGGAGAGCCCTGCACTAGTCTTCAACCACATTATTCAAACTGTCACAATGTGTCAACAATGTTATGTTACTAACTATAATAGGCTGCTGTTAATCACAATTATATACAATTAAAATGTAACTGGGGCCGCACCACCGGTCCAGTAGAATCCCTATCTTCATCAGTTAACTGTAGGGCATTCCACACAATTATTTATTTTAACAATTTATAAAAGTCCCAATTGGCCATTACAAAAGATAATGTTTGTTTTAATATTGTCCATTCAGAATGTTCTGCTGCCCTCCCACGGCATGCGCACTCTGAAGGCTCCAATCCAGTGCTTGCAGTAGGCCTCTCCTGGGTCGTGTTGTACTGAAGTGGAAGACAAATAGTATCAGCAGTATCAGCAGATGGGGCTGTTTTGCTAAAGCGCCATAGAGCAAAATACAATTAACCTCAACCATAGGCCGTATATGTTAAAAGTACCTGACTCTCTCCAAATATGACCAAACAAAATCGTAAAGGAAGGGAGAGGTACTTAACTATGGTCCCCATCCGTTTAGAATAGAAGGTGTCCGTCGTACCTTTCTGAAGACCGAATCATACAGTGTGTGAAATACGGGGGAGGGTGAAAGGGGTTTCCAAAAGCAGGATATGGTAATGGCAAAGAAAAAAACTATAATGAATAATAGTAGATAAATCCACTACTCAACAGGGAAATAAACAAAGCATGATAATGTCATTCAAAATCAAAGGTCAATTGAGAGGCGGGGTATGTGTTGAATGGAGAAGAATAAAATGAATTGATTCAACAGAACGAGTGGCACTGAAGATATAGCGTCCAATCCCTCGTTCCAATAGGGGAGTATCAGGGGTGTAGTAAGTCAGGTCGGAGTAGGAACGAGTGGCGCTGAAGATATAACTCCCATAACCCTCTGTAGAATGTCAACTCCCAGGCTGCCTCTGGGGCCTTCAAATGGATGTATTGTCCGCAACAGTTCCATCTGTGTGTTGCTGATGGTGAACTGGATTTCTGGCACAATCACCCCTTCCGACCAATAAAGAGCTGCAGTGATAGTGGTTGGAGGAGCTAAAGTGGTGGTTGTAGGAGCTGAGGTGGTGGTGGCTTAAGAAGGGATGGTGGTTAAAGCTGGAGCGAACAAATCCCTTATTGCTGTCAGATCGGCCCTCTGCATTGCCACGGAACCTGAGACGAACAACTGCAGAGGTGACTGGGGATTCCACTGACTGGCGAACACAGCAAGATCTCTGTTCACCCGTGGCAGGAACACAAAGTGCAGTGCCTCCATCTCCAAGAAGGTGAACAGGTCATGGTAAACGTTGGAGACTCCATGCCAGAAGTCCCCACACAGCCGCTCTATCCTCTGGTTGTGAGTGCTCCTTCCCCTGCGGACACTTCCCCTCTCACCACCCCTGACCTGCTCCATGAAGGCACAGGTACGGTTGTTTTCACCACCCGGTCACATCTCACCCGGGATGGTACTCTGTAGCTGGTGATGGCTGCTTCGAATGACTCCATGACTGTGGCACTCCTGTTGTTGTCAGAGGCCTTCAGAAACACAACAAGACCCACAACGACCCTCCACCTAAAAAACAAGATACATTTGTTTTACAAATATTTATTTTCTCTTATAGTGACGCCATGCAGTTTTTATTATTGATAACATTATTACAGTTACAGTGCCTTAAACACTTATTGCACACAGTGTGAGTCAATGCAACTTATGTGACACATTTTTATTCCTGAACATATTTTGGCTTGCCATAACCAAGGAGTTGAATACTTATTGACTCAAGATACTTTGCCATTATGGGGTATTGTGTGTAGGCCAGTGACAAAGTCTCAATTTAATCCATTTTAAATTAGGTGTCCTGGAGGGCAGGTAGTTTGCCCCCGGTGATGCGTTGTGCAGACTGCACCACCCTCTGGAGAGCCTTGGGTTGAGGGCGGTGCAGTTGCCGTACCAGGCAGTGATACAGCCTGACAGGATGCTCTCAATTGTGCATTTGTAAAAGTTTGTCAGGGGTTAAGGTGACACATTTCTTCAGCTTCCTGGGTTGAAGAGGCGTTGTTGCGCCTTCTTCACCACACTGTCTGTGTGGGTGGACCATTTCAGTTTGTCTGTGATGTGTACACAGAGGATCTTAAAACTTTCCACCTTCTCTACTACTGTCCCGTTAATGTGGATGGGGGGGTCTCCCTCTGCTGTTTCCTGAAGTCCACGATCATCTCCTTTGTTTTGACGTTGAGAGAGAGGTTGTTTTCCTGACACCACACTCAGAGTGCCCTCACCTCCTCTCTTTAGGCTGTCTCGTCGTTGTTGGTAGTCAAGCCAACACTGTTGGTGGAAAATACTTATATTATACTTATTTTCCACCATAATTTGCAAATAAATTCATTCAAAATCCTACAATGTGATTTTCTGGATTTTTTTTTCTCATTTTGTCTGTCATAGTTGAAGTGTACCTATGATGAAAATTACAGGCCTCTCTCATCTTTTTAAGTGGGAGAACTTGCACAATTGGTGGCTGACTAAATAGTTTTTTGCCCCACTGTATGGTTTCCAGTTTACATAGAGTCCACCGTAGGCAGACTACCTTCCTTGAGGGCCGTTGTGGTATAAGCTTGAGGGGGGATATACACGGCTATGACAATAACTGACGAGAATTCTCTTGGGAGATAATAATGTCGGCATTTGACTGTAAGAAAATCTTGGTCAGGTGAACAAAAGGACTTGAGTTCCTATATATTGTTATGATTACACCATGAGTTGTTAATCATGAAGCACACACTGCCGGTGGAAGAAACCCGGTGACTGTACCGACTCTGATAACATATCCCGAGAGAGCCATGTTTCTGTGAAACAGAGAATGTTACATTCTCTGAAAGGCAACCCTTGCCCTAATTTCGTCCATCTTGTTGTCTAGAGACTGGACTTTGGCGAGTAATATATTCGGAAGCGGTGGGTGGTGTGTACGTCTTCGAAGTCTGACCAGGAGGCTGCTCCGTCTACCTCTTCTGCGGCGACGTTGTTTTGGGCCGGCCTCTCGGGTTAGATACAATGTCTTTTAGTCTTTTAACCTAAAAAGGATTCACTTCAGGAAAGTTGTATTCCTGGTCGTAATGTTTTTCTTTTTAAAATTTTCTTTTCTTAAGGGGTGGATCAACTTAATATTGCGGAAAGATTGTTGCTTCCATCAATGTAATTGTCTGCATCATTTCCAATCCCCCATATATTTTTGGGGTAATTATATATATCCATATACAAACACGCATGCATACATATACACATATATACATACACATACCTATATAGATATACATAGTTCTTTATTATACCTTTATTATTCCCCGTAAAACCTACCACCCTTCCCCCAATTGGAGTAAACGAATAAACATTTAGGCTTCGACCTTCAGTTTATACATCTTATACACATTTTACAGACACAATCTATTTCCCAATATTTATATATATATATTTTTTTCCCTCTATTTCTGATGTCCATCCAGTTTGATTTCTATTTGTAACTGTGCTATTTCACAAACTTTCTGAACCTAAATACATTTTACAGACCCCGTATGTTTTACATTGGTTATCTTGTTTTTAGTCCCACCCTTCAGCTCCATTCAACCCTTCCCATCTATCCCTCAACATCATCCATTTTGGATTTCTACTTGCCATATATTTTTCAACTGTGCTGTGATGCTTCACAAAAGTACTGAATATTTCTATTCTCATAGCTTCTACAGATTGTAAATAAAAAATAAAATGTTTGCTAAAATAATAATTATATTATTGATTGATTGACTATGGCTTTTCAAATCACACAGTATTGCTATCTGCAGCGTTAGTTCTAGGGAAATGTTGCAATTCTACAGCCATTCCTGGACTGTGACCAAAAACGAGCTACATACGGACAATACCAAAATAAATGATCTAATGAATCTGCCTCCTCACAGAAAAATCTGCAGAGCTGGGAAGATTGTATCCCCCATATACATAACATTCTGATGGTTGCAAGAATTTTGTATAATAATTTAAATAGATTTTTTTTTTTTTTTGAATCCGGCGTTGTTTTGCGTATCAATTCATAAACCATGTGCCATGGAATGGGTACATCGAAAATCTCTTCCCAACTATTTTGCAATTTATATGGCACCAGCTGTCAGTTTTTTGGTACTTAAATGAAATTGGTATATGTTTTTATTTATCACACTTTTCTTTAACCATTTATGTTCTTTATTACAGGGCTGACATGCAAGTTCCTTACTTTTTCCCCTTCTACTTGCCTCTTCCATTTTTGTGGTAATGCTGCAATTAATTGGTTGTAATTTTGGGTAGAGCAGACATTTCCATATGTCTGTGTTAGCTGCATGTGTGACATAACTCCACCAGTCTTATTTATAATATCATTCACTAAAATTATACCTTTTTAAAAGATTTCTTAGAAAAATACTTTGTATACAAAATTGTATTTGAGTTTAACCACAATGTTTGTTGTATTATTTGTTCTCTCTTTTCAGGTGGATTAAACTGAAATTGCAACCAACTTTCTAAGGCTTGTTTAAAAAATAACGATAATTTGGAGATTATTTCCTTTTCAAACAACCAAAAGTGAGCAGGTGTAATCTGAATAAAGGGAAAAACGCCCTTCTTGAACATAGGATGAGACATTCCTACCAATTTACTAGAGAACCAGTTTGGATTTAAGTATAACCTTTGTATAACTGATGCCTTTAGTGAGAGGTCTAAGGCTTTAATATTTAATCATTTTTGCCCTTCAAATTCATTTTCGCTATATAAATAGGCCATTTTAATTTTGTCTGGCTTGCCGTTCCAAATAAAATTTAATATTTTTTGTTCATATAATTTAAAAAGCAGGTGTAGGCAAAACCATGAGCAAATAGGTCAACTCTGATATGACTAAAGAGTTAATCAGGGTGATTTTTCCACAAATAGACAGGTATTTTCCTTTCCATGGTAGCAAGATCTTATCTATTTTTGCTAACTTTCTATGAAAATGTATTTGAGTGAGATCATTTCTTTCTTTTGGGATTTGTATACCAAGTATGTCCACATCTCTGTCAGACCATTTAATTGGTAAACTTCATGGTAATGTAAAATTTGCATTTATTAGTGATCCAATACATAATATAGTACACTCATCATAATTTGGTTTAAATCCAGAGAGGATAGCAAAAGTATCTAGATCCTCTATGAAACCGTGGAGAGATTCTAATTGTGGTTTTAAAAGAAAACATGAATCATCAGCGTACACCTTAGTTTTTAATGTGATTGGATGTTAATTATTTGACTAGGCTACATGTATTTGACATTGTGTTGTTAATTCGCTGAAAATTTGATGGTTTAATTTTATTTTTGGCACTGAAACGAGGCTACTCAAGCGAGAAAAAAACATCAGCCAAATGTATAGCCCCGTTGGAAAATCTAAATGGACTGTTTGAAAATGTGAATCACATTTTTATTTGGCGTACTCCCGACGGCATTGCACACTGGGGTACGCGCACCCCAGTTTGGGAATAGCTGCCTTAGACCAATGGTATGCGCTCATAATCCTAATAAATTACTGTGTATGCTTAGTCTCCTCTTATTGACTATTGAGGGTATGAGGCACTGGCTTCTTAGTGAAGAATCATGGACCAATGCCAAAAAGCCATGTTAACGGTTCGTTATTGTCACGATCGTTGGAATAAATGGACCAAGGCGCAGCGTGCGTAGAGTTCCACATGTTTTAATAAATTAAACTCACCAAAAACAATACAGAACAAACGAAACTGTAACGGTCCTGACCTGTTTTATGTTGTTTTTGTATGTGTTTAGGTCAGGGCATGTGTTTTGGGTGGGCAGTCTATGTTATCTGTTTCTATGTTGGTTTTGGTTGCCTGGTATGGCTCTTAATTAGAGGCAGGTGTTTTGCGTTCTCCTCTAATTAAGAGTCATATTTAGGTAGGGTGTTCTCACTGTTTGTTTGTGGGTGATTGTCTCCTGTGTCTGTGTCGATGTTACACCATACGGGATTGTTTCGGTTTGTTCGTGCGTTTTTGTAGTAAGTACTTGTTCGTTCGTTCTGCGTGTGTTATGTCAGTTCGTCGTACTAGTCTGTCTATTTTCGTTTTGTTATTTTGTTAGTTTATTCAAGTATAGTTTGTTTCGTTTTGTCTTATAAATAAAACTCATCATGTTTTCACAACCCACTGCGCCTTGGCTCGATCACTACACCTCCTCTTCTTATGAAGAGAGAGAGGAACGCCATTACAGAATCACCCACCATTCCAGAGCCAAGCAGCGGAGTAAATGGAGTAAGGGACAGGAAAAGAAGGAGAAATGGACATGGGACGATATATTGGACGGAAAGGGTTGCTACACATGGGAGGAGATCCTGGCTGGTAGGGATCGCCTCCCATGGGAACAGCTGGAGGCACTGAGGAGAGCAGAGGCTACCGGAGAGAGGAACCGGAGCTATGAGGGAACGCGTCTGGCACGGAAGCCCAAAAAGCCCGTAAGTAACACCCAAAAATTTCTTGGGGGGGGGGCTAAGAAGTAGTGGGCCAAGGGCAGGTAGGAGACCTGCGCCCACTTCCCAGGCTTACCGTGGAGAGCGGGAGTACGGGCAGGCGCCGTGTTACGCAGTAGAGCGCACGGTGTCTCCTGTACGAGTGCATAGCCCAGTGCGGGTTATTCCACCTCCCCGCACTGGTAGGGCTAGATTGGGTATTGAGCCAGGTGTCATGAGGCCGGCTCAACGCGTCTGGTCTCCAGTGCGTCTCCTCGGGCCGGCATACATGGCACCGGCCTTACGCATGGTTTCCCCGGTTCGCCTACATAGGCCAGTGCGGGTTATTCCACCTCCCCGCACTGGTCGGGCGACCGGGAGCATTCAACCAGGTAAGGTTGGGCAGGCTCAATGCTCAAGAGTGCCAGTACGCCTCCACGGTCCGGTATTTCCGGCGCCACCTCCCCGCCCCAGCCTAGTACCTACAGTGCCTACACTACGCACTAGGCTACCAGTGCGTCTCCTGAGCCCAGTTCCTCTTCCACGCACTCTCTCTGTAGTGCGTATCCAGTTCGGTGCCTCCAGTTCCGGCACCACGCACAAAGCCTCCTGTGCGTCTCCAGAGCCCTGAACACACTGTATCTTCTCCCCCTACTAATCCTGATGTGCTTGTCCTCAGCCCGGTGTCACCAGTGCCGGTACCTCGCATCAGGTATAGAGTGGGCTTTGAGAATACAGTGTGCCCTGTCCCTGCTCCCCGCACTAGTAGGAAGGTGCTTATCCTTAGCCCGGTGCCTCCAGTTCCGGCACCACGCACCAGGTCTACAGTGCGCCGTATCCGGCCAGAGCCATCCGTCTCCCCAGCGCCATCTGAGCCATCCGTCTCCCCAGCGCCATCTGAGCCATCCGTCTCCCCAGCGCCGTCTGAGCCATCCGTCTGCCATGAGCCTGCAAAGCCGCCCGTCTGCCATGAGCCTGCAAAGCCGCCCGTCTGCCATGAGCCTACAGAGCCGCCCGCCAGACAGGAGCCGCTAGAGCCGCCCGCCAGACAGGAGCCGCTAGAGCCGCCCGCCAGACAGGATCTGCCAGAGCCGCCAACCAGACAGGATCTGCCAGAGCCGCCAACCAGACAGGATCTGCCAGAGCCGCCAACCAGACAGGATCTGCCAGAGCCGCCAACCAGACAGGATCTGCCAGAGCCGCCAACCAGACAGGATCTGCCAGAGCCGCCAACCAGACAGGATCTGCCAGAGCCGCCAGCGAGCCATGAGCAGCCAGAGCCGTCAGAGAGCCATGAGCGTCGAGAGCCGTCAGCCCGCCATGAGCGTCGAGAGCCGTCAGCCCGCCATGAGCGTCGAGAGCCGTCAGCCCGCCATGAGCGTCGAGAGCCGTCAGCCCGCCATGAGCGTCGAGAGCCGTCAGCCCGCCATGAGCGTCGAGAGCCGTCAGCCCGCCATGAGCGTCGAGAGCCGTCAGCCCGCCATGAGCGTCGAGAGCCGTCAGCCCGCCATGAGCGTCGAGAGCCGTCAGCCCGCCATGAGCGTCGAGAGCCGTCAGCCCGCCATGAGCGTCGAGAGCCGTCAGCCTGCATAGACCTGCCAGAGTCCCTCAGCCAGGATCTGCCAGAGTATATCAGCCGGGACCTGCCCCTTGTCCCGGTGTTGCCCCTTGTCCCGGTGCTGCCCCTTGTCCCGGTGCTGCCCCTTGTCCCGGTGCTGCCCCTTGTCCCGGTGCTGCCCCTTGTCCCGGTGCTGGTCTTTATCCCGGTGCTGCCCCTTGTCCCGGTGCTGCCCCTTGTCCCGGTGCTGCCCCTTGTCCCGGTGCTGCCCCTTGTCCCGGTGCTGCCCCTTGTCCCGGTGCTGCCCCTTCTCCTGGTGCTGGCCGTTTATTTAGGGGATGTGAGTTTTAGGGTGGTCATTGGGAGGGGAAGACAGAAACGGGGAGTGACTATGGTGGTGTGGGGACAGCGTCCAGAGCCGGAGCCACCACCGTGGTCAACTGCCCACCCAGACCCTCCCCTGGACTTTGTGCTGGTGCGCCCGGAGTTCGCACCTTGAGGGGGGGGTTCTGTAACGGTCCTGACCTGTTTTATGTTGTTTTTGTATGTGTTTAGGTCAGGGCATGTGTTTTGGGTGGGCAGTCTATGTTATCTGTTTCTATGTTGGTTTTGGTTGCCTGGTATGGCTCTTAATTAGAGGCAGGTGTTTTGCGTTCTCCTCTAATTAAGAGTCATATTTAGGTAGGGTGTTCTCACTGTTTGTTTGTGGGTGATTGTCTCCTGTGTCTGTGTCGATGTTACACCATACGGGATTGTTTCGGTTTGTTCGTGCGTTTTTGTAGTAAGTACTTGTTCGTTGTTCTGCGTGTGTTATGTCAGTTCGTCGTACTAGTCTGTCTATTTTCGTTTTGTTATTTTGTTAGTTTATTCAAGTATAGTTTGTTTCGTTTTGTCTTATAAATAAAACTCATCATGTTTTCACAACCCGCTGCGCCTTGGCTCGATCACTACACCTCCTCTTCTTATGAAGAGAGAGAGGAACGCCGTTACAGAAACGTGAAATAAATGCAGTGTTCACAGGCACTACACAAAAACAAGATCCCACAAACAACAGGTGGGCAAAGGCTGCCTAAATATGATCCCCAATCAGAGACAACGATAGCTGCCTCTGATTGGGAACCATACCAGGCCAACATAGAAACAAAAAACTAGAATGCTCACCCTAATCACACCTTGACCTAACCAAATAGAGAAATAAAAGGATCTCTAAGGTCAGGGCGTGACAGTTATTCATTTCAATGGTCACTTATCTCTCTTAATTGATTAAATACATTGTATAGAGCTACATTTATCAAATGTTGTGTGCAGTCATGGAAGTACATTCACAATGTGTTTTTTGTTCACTGTGACATTTCTTCATGAACATATTTGCTGAGAAACAAAAGATCTATGAGAGCAACCAAGAGAACACTAATGCATGTTTGTTGTGTGTTCAAAGCCATTGTCAGAAAACAAATACACTGCATTATAAAGGCAATTTTACTTGCTGGACGTTTTGGCAAACATAGAAACCATACTGCAGCTACAGAATATTTAATTTGACTAGCAACAGCTTTTTAAAGTCTGAAGGCATCAGAGCTTTTCAGAGTGACAGAACCATTGCAATATTGAACTTATTTCATAAGATTTCATTGTTGAATTATGAATGCAAAGTGTCTATCAACGTTTCTTCAAACAACAATGAAAGGCCTCTAGTGGGATGTGCAAAGTGTCATCACAAACATGCATAACAGTGTATATTTTATATGCAACCCAATTAGACCCAATTTACCTTGCACATCCCCAAGCACATCATTTCTAGCACAAAATCACAGAAGCAGACTTGCTCTCACGTATGCACACACACTTGAGGAAAATGCACGTCTATTCTTGATACAGTAATAAAAAAAAAAATATATGCATCATTCAATGTATACCCTGTTCTGTGGTAGAGGCTCCATCTAATCCAAAAATAATGGCATTCAATGTCGGTGTTGTCTTGTTTCATGTGGAATTCCACATGTCTGGGGTGTAATGTGGGCTAGCATTTGCATAATGAAGTCCTCTGTTTATTACAAACTCACGCATTCATTTCACCAAGGACCATTAAACAAGCACAAAGTAGTGAGAACGCAGGAGCGCTAAAGCACCCAAAACCAAATGAAAATGCAAATGGAACTTAAAGGAATACTTTGGGATTTTGGCATTGATGCCCTTTATCTACTTAGATGAACTCGTGGATACCATTTTTATGTCTCTGAGTCCAGTATGAAGGAAGGTAGACAATGGAGGTCATGTTAGGAGTAATTGCAAAATGTTAAAGTGAAACCAAAGAAAAAGACAGTAATTGCCATCACTCACATCACTCACGTCACTCACATCACTCACTGCCTTTTACCTTGGTTTCACTGAGCTTTGGGCTGCAGTGTCTACGGTAAACCTTGGTTTTATTTACTGTTCTTTGCTGTACAAGTATCAAACTATATGACACCGACAGCCACAAATAAATATACTAACACAAGATTGTATAAAACATCGTAATGGAAACGTATTCCAGTGGGTGTACCAAGCAAGAAGGCAGTAACTGCCATTAGGGTCAAAGGTCATGTCAGAGGTCAGGGCCCATATGAATACAAATATTACCTCATAGTAAGACAAAAGATAACCACATCTCCAATGATCTGCCTACAATTCATTTGTCTGGACAATAAAACAAATATGAAGTCATTTTTCTCAGCTTCACTCTATGAGCTGTTACTGCTCTTTTCTTTGGTAGGTGCAGCATAGACTTCCAGTCATATATAGCATGCTAGCAGATAGCCATAGACTTCCAGTCATACTGTATATAGCATATACTGTATATAACTTCCTTCAAACTGCATGCAAAGACAAAGGGCATCCACAAGTTAATCTGACTCTGGGGAAATATTTTATTTATTTTTAATTGAACCTTTCTTTAAATATGTAACTAAGTATAAATAGCAACATGCAACAATTTCAAAGAGTGAAAGATATGGAAATCAGTCAATTGAAATAAATAAATTAGGCTCTAATCTATGGATTTCACATGACTGGGAATACCGATATGCATCTGTTGGTCACACATACCTTAAAAAAAGGTAGGTGTGTGGATCACAAAACCAGTCAGTATCTGGTGTGCACCACTTGCCTCATGCAGCGCGACATCTCAATCGTATAGACTTGATCAGGTTGTTCCACACCTCTTCAATGGCTGTGCAAAGTTGCTGGCCACGCTATTATACACGTCAATCCAGAGCATCCCGAACATGCTCAAATTGGTGACATGTCTGGTGAGTATGCAGGCCATGGAAGAACTGGAACATTTTCAGCTTCCAGGAATTGTGTACAGATCCTTGCGACATGGTGCCGTGCATTATCATGCTGAAACATGAGGTGATGACGGCGGATGATTGGCACGACAATGGGCCTCAGGATCTCGTCACTTATCTCTGTGCATTCAAGTTGCCACCATAACCCCACCATGGGGGCACTCTGTTCACAACGTTGACATCAGCAAACCACTCACCCACACGACGCCGTACACGTGGACTGCGGTTGTGAGGCTGGTTGCACTTACTGCCAAATTTTCGAAAACGACGTTGGGGACGGCTTATGATAGAGAAATTAACATTACATTCTCTGGCAACAGCTCTGGTGGACATTCCTGCAGTCACTCCCCCCCCCCAAAAAATAACAAGATAACTAATGTAAAATATACTGTCCGTGAAATGTATGTAGTATGTATAAGCTGGAAGTAGAAGTGGCATACTGTTGTCCATTAGTTTACTCCAATTAGGGGAGGGGTGCAAGGAAAAAAAAAATCTGTGGCATTGTGTTGTGTGACAGAACTGCACATTTTAGAGAGTGGCCTTTTATTGTCCCCAGCACAACGTGCACCTGTGTAATGATCGTGCTGTTTAATCAGCTTCTTGATTTGCCACTCCTGTCAGATGGATGGATTATCTTGGCAAAGGAGGCATTCTCACTAACAGGGATGTCAACAAATTTGTGCACAAAATATGAAAGAAATAAGCTTTTTGTGCGTATGGAACATTTCTGGAATCTTTTATTTCAGTTCATGAAAAATGGGACCAACACTTTAATTTTGTTGCATTGATATTTTTGTTCAGTGTAGATAAAGGGCCTCATTGCCAACATCCCGAAGTGTCCCTTTAATCGTGATGCCTAACGCTCCATTGGCCAATATAACACCCGTCAAACAGGCCTGCTGTCTCTCCACGGTGCTTGGCAGTGTTGTGGATGACCCTGTGGAACTGTAAGATGCAGCTGATAACACTTGTATTGTTTTAATGCGGGACTCTGGTGTGTGCTGAAGAGGCAGTGGTTGGGGAAGGCAGCATAAATCCCCAGCATACTACATTACCTTTGTCATGCAATCAGTCCCTTGTTGCGCTGAGATGTTTGAGTAAGTGCCTCCTGAATAAAAGCAAAGCAAAAGTGAGGCCACAGCCAGAACGCTTATACTCATCTTCCTGGGAGATGCGTGTTGATTAGGGAAATTGTGTGTTTGTTTGTGAGTGCGTGCGTACTGAGAAAGTTAGAAACGGGTAGGAATGCATTTCCTTATTTTGTTTGTGTGTGCAGGTGTTTCATCTTTCTTGTACATTGTACAGTCCATGCCCTTTTCTCAATGTTGCCAAGGTCTACAGGTGGTTGTACTCGTTGGAGACAGGTGCTGACTCGAGTGAACGCAGAAGTAAACATGTAAAAGGCAATTAGGTTACCTTTGGGACAGAAATGTCCTTTGATCTCTGTTCTCAGCTGCTTTGTAATGCATTTGTTGTTTCTGGGCAAGTTGCCATGCCAACGTGACTGAAGTAGAAGTGGGAAGAAGTACGCTTAAACCACCACAAATATGTTCCTCATCCTGTAAATGCACACGTAGCTCAAAAACACATTTTATGCCAAAACTGAATTTCATTCTGCTCTATTGTTTGAGCTTTTTTTTCTCTCGAAAACTCTGTTCCCAATCCGTTTCCACTTTTGAAGAGACATGACCATGCAATGGAAGTCAATAAGCAGGGGGAAGAACATCTTCAGAACATGAGAATGCTGTTTGTTGGAAAACATCTCAATGGGGGAAAAACTGGAGAGTCAGGGAGTTTGAGTTTCACCATCTGTTCGTTTGTCCCTCCATCTGTCGGACTGACGTTACATCCACGTCCATCTTCCAGCTCCGTAATCGGGTAATACTGCTGAATTGTTGAAGAGGTTCTTTCATTGATACCTTTGCAGTATCTGGGACAAAGTGATGAGCTTGTGTTCTAGTTTGCCTCCAGGAACAGATTCATGCCAACTGGTTGATATTCACCCAGTCTTTTATATTTCATGAGTTCTGTTGGCCACACTAGGGTTTGGAGAGGTTCTGAAGCTGACATTTTCTGAGTCTGGAAGAAAGCCTCGCTGGGGTAATATAAAGGAAATAGTGCTGACCTGGGTGGTGTTTCCTCCTTCTGTGCACAGACTGGAGAGAGACAGGTGCTAGGGGAAATACAAGTAGGATTGTACTGAGCCTAAAGGCCTATAATGTGACATAGGAACATAGGGCTCTGGAATCCCCTGATGCTTCAGTTAAATAAATCCACATGAAAAAATACTCTAGTATGCTATGGTCTAAATAGTGTAGAATTAATATATTTAAATACTATAGTATTTACTGTAGTCTTTTTGCAGACATGACTGTAGTTTACAGTATTATTTACTGTAGCGTTTTTGCGGACATTCAATAGTATTCACAGTAGTATTTTTGTGGTCATAATTGTAGCATACTGTAGTTTTCACTGTAGTTTTTTTGTCGGTCATGATAGTATACTATAGTTTTTGGAGCCAATTTGGTTGTATCTTATATGATGATAATATTCAGGCAATTACACTCCAGACCATTAGGTGTAGATAAGTGGTGGTGATAGACACACAGTTGTTTGGATGTATGGTGTGTGTGTGGTTGGTGGGAGAGCTCACGGTTCTCACCACAATCAAACCAATGTAAACCGTGCAAGAAAACGCTAGAAACGCTAAACAAGATACAAAGGATTGCTACAGTCTAATCTATGGATAAACATTCCTTCATTCAAGGTAAAGAGGCGCGTAAAGAACACAATTGCTACCATCCACTCACCTAGTGACATTCATTACTTAGAAATCTTAGGTTTTCCCGAAGCAAATTTCCATAAAAATACCACTTACTGTAGTGTGTTTTCAGACATGACTAGTATACTATAGTATTCGCTGTAGTGTTTTTGCAGACATGGCTGTAGTATACTGCAGTGTTTACTGTAGTCTTTTCCAGACATGACTGTAATCTATTGTAGTTACAACTGCCAACTAAGGTTAGCTAAAATGTCACAACCACCAGATTAAGCCAGTTACTGTTTGATGAGGGACACACCTCAACCAGAACACAAGACACACAGGTTCGTGACAGGCCACCTACTGAGTTGGGTCAAAAGTTCTGAGCAATGCAACAGACCAGTCGACCAATACCTTAGCAAAAATAGAAATGTTTAATTACAATTGTAACATCTCAACGTTAAACAGGTTCCAGGCCCATTAAAGGGAAACAGTAAAGAGGCACATAAAAAGAATGCAGGTTGACGTTTATTGCCATGAGTCTTGTCCAGGAGGCAGAACTGAGCGATTTCCCCATAGACAACCCAGCTACAAAGTCAAAATTGACTATAATATAAAAATTCATATACATTTAAAAAAAAACTGCTTTTGTCTTAAGTGTCACGTTCCTGACCTATTTATGTTAGTTGTTATGTGTGTTAGTTAGGTTGGGTGGGCATTCTATGTTTTCTGTTTCTGTGTTGGTTTTGGGTTGCCTGGTATGGCTCTTAATTAGAGGCAGGTGTTTGGCGTTCCTCTAATTAAGAGTCATATTTAGGTAGGCGTTGTCACAGTGTTCATTGTGGGTGATTGTCTTCCGTGTTTTGTGTATGTCGTTGCACCACACGGGACTGTTTTCGGTTTGTTTTGTTCATCGTTGTTTTTGTGTAGCCTGTTTTCTCTATTCGTGCGTTCTTCTTGTTTCATGTAAGTTCGTCGTCTAGGTCTGTCTACACCGTTTGTTGTTTTGTTAGTTTATTCAAGTTCGTGTTTTTTCGTTAATAAATATGTGTTCAAACTCCACTGCGCCTTGGTTCGATCAATACTCCTCCTTTTCGACCGAAGAGAAGGAGGACCGCTGTTACAGAATCACCCACCATTCCAGAGCCAAGCAGCGGAGTAAATGGAGTAAGGGACAGGAAAAGAAGGAGGAATGGACTTGGGACGATATATTGGACGGGAAAGGTTGCTACACATGGGAGGAGATCCTGGCTGGTAGGGATCGCCTCCCATGGGAACAGCTGGAGGCACTTAGGAGAGCAGAGGCTACCGGAGAGAGGAACCGGAGTTATGAGGGAACGAGTCTGGCACGGAAGCCCAAAAAGCCCTTGAGTAACACCCAAAAATTTATTGGGGGTGGCTAAGAGGTAGTGGGCCAAGGGCAGGTAGGAGACCTGCGCCCACTTCCCAGGCTTACCGTGGAGAGCGGGAGTACGGGCAGGCGCCGTGTTACGCAGTAGAGCGCACGGTGTCTCCTGTACGAGTGCATAGCCCAGTGCGGGTTATTCCACCTCCCCGCACTGGTAGGGCTAGATTGGGTATTGAGCCAGGTGTCATGAGGCCGGCTCAACGCGTCTGGTCTCCAGTGCGTCTCCTCGGGCCGGCATACATGGCACCTGCCTTACGCATGGTTTCCCCGGTTCGCCTACATAGGCCGGTGCGGGTTATTCCACCTCCCCGCACTGGTCGGGCGACCGGGAGCATTCAACCAGGTAAGGTTGGGCAGGCTCAATGCTCAAGAGTGCCAGTACGCCTCCACGGTCCGGTATTTCCGGCGCCACCTCCCCGCCCCAGCCTAGTACCTACAGTGCCTACACTACGCACTAGGCTACCAGTGCGTCTCCTGAGCCCAGTTCCTCCTCCACGCACTCTCCCTGTAGTGCGTGTATCTAGCCCGGTGCCTCCAGTTCCGGCACCACGCACTAAGCCTCCTGTGCGTCTCCAGAGCCCTGTACACACTGTATCTTCTCCCCCTACTAATCCTGATGTGCTTGTCCTCAGCCCGGTGTCACCAGTGCCGGTACCTCGCACCAGGTATAGAGTGGGCTTTGAGAGTACAGTGTGCCCTGTCCCTGCTCCCCGCACTAGTAGGAAGGTGCGTATCCTTAGCCCGGTGCCTCCAGTTCCGGCACCACGCACCAGGTCTACAGTGCGCCTTATCCGGCCAGAGCCATCCGTCTCCCCAGCGCCATCTGAGCCATCCGTCTCCCCAGCGCCATCTGAGCCATCCGTCTCCCCGGCGCCATCTGAGCCATCCGTCTCCCCAGCGCCATCTGAGCCATCCGTCTCCCCAGCGCCGTCTGAGCCATCCGTCTGCATTGAGCCTGCAAAGCCGCCCGTCTGCATTGAGCCTGCAAAGCCGCCCGTCTGCATTGAGCCTGCAAAGCCGCCCGTCTGCATTGAGCCTGCAAAGCCGCCCGTCTGCCATGAGCCTACAGAGCCGCCCGCCAGACAGGAGCCGCTAGAGCCGCCCGCCAGACAGGAGCCGCCAGAGCCGCCAACCAGACAGGATCTGCCAGAGCCGCCAACCAGACAGGATCTGCCAGAGCCGCCAACCAGACAGGATCTGCCAGAGCCGCCAACCAGACAGGATCTGCCAGAGCCGCCAGCGAGCCATGAGCAGCCAGAGCCGTCAGAGCCATGAGCGTCGAGAGCCGTCAGCCTGCCATGAGCGTCGAGAGCCGTCAGCCTGCCATGAGCGTCGAGAGCCGTCAGCCTGCCATGAGCGTCGAGAGCCGTCAGCCTGCCATGAGCGTCGAGAGCCGTCAGCCAGCCATGAGCGTCGAGAGCCGTCAGCCAGCCATGAGCGTCGAGAGCCGTCAGCCAGCCATGAGCGTCGAGAGCCGTCAGTCAGCCATGAGCTGCCCTTCAGCCAGAAACGGCTATTTACCCAGAACTGCCCCTCAGTCCAGAGCTGTCTCTCTGTCCGGAGCTGCCTTTCAGTCCGGAGTTGCCCCTCTATCATTATCTCCCTCTCTATCTTGATCTACCTCTATATTCTTATCTATCCCTCGGTCTTGATCTATCTCTCTGTCCCGGTGCTGTCCCTATTAGTGATGTTACTAAGAAGATTTTGTGGGGGTAAAAGGAGGGTGGACATTCTTAGAGGGAGATGGAAGCTAGGATGGATTATGGTGGGGTGGGGACCTCGCCCGGAGCCTGAGCCACCACCGTGGTTAGATGCCCACCCAGACCCTCCCCTAGACTTTGTGCTGGTGCGCCCGGAGTTCGCACCTTATGGGGGGGGTAATGTCACGTTCCTGACCTATTTATGTTAGTTGTTATGTGTGTTAGTTGGTCAGGACGTGAGGTTGGGTGGGCATTCTATGTTTTCTGTTTCTGTGTTGGTTTTGGGTTGCCTGGTATGGCTCTTAATTAGAGGCAGGTGTTTGGCGTTCCTCTAATTAAGAGTCATATTTAGGTAGGCGTTGTCACAGTGTTCGTTGTGGGTGATTGTCTTCCGTGTTTTGTGTATGTCGTTGCACCACACGGGACTGTTTTCGGTTTGTTTTGTTCATCGTTGTTTTTGTGTAGCCTGTTTTCTCTATTCGTGCGTTCTTCTTGTTTCATGTAAGTTCGTCGTCTAGGTCTGTCTACACCGTTTGTTGTTTTGTTAGTTTATTCAAGTTCGTGTTTTTTCGTTAATAAATATGTGTTCAAACTCCACTGCGCCTTGGTTCGATCAATGCTCCTCCTTTTCGACCGAAGAGAAGGAGGACCGCCGTTACATTAAGCTGAAAATAAACGCAGTTGACAGTGAGAGGATGTTTCTTTTTTTGCTGAGTTTGTGTGTGGAGTTTGACCATCAGTGACTTTATTCATGTGTGACTGTTTCCAATATGTTAATTATGTAAAGCCACTGAAATAATGTCATTTTGTTTACTGTTTGGAGAAGCTTTGCTGGTTTAATGTCCAGGCAGTACCCTCCAATAAAGTGACTGTCTTTTTAAGTAGCAGTACACTCCAATAAAGTGACTGTCTTTTCAAGTAAAGTTATTTTGTATTTCTGAAATATCTATTGTTTATGTAAATGCAGTGGTTACCTGTTCTTTACTGTTGCATTTCAGAAACTATCTAAGGGAAGTAACAGATCTAAAGTAATTTTGGTGTACTCTTGTTAATGTGTGTTATTTATCTGTGTCAAACAAGCAAACCTAATCCTCTAAGCTTTAATAAACTTTGCTTGTTCTTTATGCAGGTTAGCATTTTTCGTCATGAATCTTGTTCTAGAGGAGGCTTGTGGAGTGGCCACAGTCATAAAATCAGATTTTTAAACCTAACATTAACCCCACTGCTAACCTTAATACATAACCTTCAAAATCAAGAGGTTAACCTCTTGACGCTAGGGGTCAGATTCTTTTTATTTTTTTAAATAACGTTCCCAAGGTAAACAGACTATTTCTCAGGTCCAGATCGTAGAATATGCATATAATTTACATATTCGGTGTCACGTTCTGACCTTAGTTCTTTTGTTATTTCTTTGTTTTAGTATGGTCAGGGCGTGAGTTGGGTGGGTTATCTATGTTTGTGTTTCTATGTTGGGTTTTTCGTTTGGCCTGATATGGTTCTCAATCAGAGGCAGGTGTTAGTCATTGTCTCTAATTGGGAACCATATTTAGGGAGCCTGTTTTCTGTTGTGTTTTGTGGGTGGTTGTCTTCCGTGTCTGTGTTCCACACGGAACTGTTTCGGTTTTCGTTCGTTCAATTTATTGTTTTGTATTTCAGTGTTCAGTTTGTTCTATTAAAGTTTCATCATGAACACTTACCACGCTGTGCGATTTTTATTTATTTTTAAATCTGTGTTTCCTGGCCCGTCTTTCTTCCATTTAATGGGGTATCAACCAGATTCCTTTTCCAATGGCTTCCTCAGGCTGTGACCAGGCTTTAGACACAATTTTAGGCTTTTATTTTGAAAAATGAGCGAGTTTTTTCAAAAGTAGTCAGGTGTCCTCTGAATATTTCATGTGCGCGAGAAAGGGGCACCCCATTTTCCTTTAGTCTCTTAATGAATAGGTTATGGTCCGGTTGAAATATTATTGATTATGTATGTTAAAAACAACCCGAGGATTGATTATAAAAAACATTTGACATGTTTCTACGAACATTACGGATACATTTTGGAATATTCATCAAACGGAACGAGGCTTTGGTTTTCTGAACATAACGCTCAAACCAAATGGCGTTTTTTTGTTATAAAAGTAATATTTATCGAACAAAAATAACATTTTATTGTGTAACTGGGAGTCTCCTGAGTGCAAATATCCGAAGATTATCAAAGGTAAGCGATTAATTTTATTGCTTTTCTGACTTTCGTGACCATGCTAATTTGGGGCTAGCTATTGTAGCATTGATTGATAGACTCACAAAAGCTTGAATTGCTTTCGCTGCAAAGCATATTTTCAAAATCTGACACAATAGGTGGATTAACAACAAGCGAAGCTGTGTTTTGGTATATTTCACTTGTGATTGCATGATTATAAATATTTTTTGTAATATTTTGCACCCTGCAATTCAGCAGTTGTTTAGAAAAACGATCCCGCTAAAGGGATCCGTAGCGCAGAGAAGTTAAAATGTGTAAATATTTGTATGACCACATTCTCACATGAGAGGCAGCTCCGTTCCATTGCTCATCTGAAGTCAATGTAATTCTCCAGTTGGAACGTTATTCAAGATTTATTTTAACAACATTCTAAAGGTTGATTCAATACATCGTTTGACATGATTCTACTGACTGTTACGGAACTTTTGGACATTTCGTCAGGTTTAAGTGAACGTGCTTCGTGACGTTGGAATTGTTTACCAAACGCGCTAACCAAAGTAGCTAATTGGACATAAATAACGGACATTATCGAACAAATCAAACATTTATTGTGGACCTGGGATTCCTGGGAGTGCATTCTGATGAAGATCATCAAAGGTAAGGGAAAATTTATCATGTAATTTCTGGTTTCTGTTGTCTCCAACATGGCGGCTAATTTGACTATTGTTCTGAGCTCTGTCTCAGATTATTGCATGGTTTGCTTTTTCCGTAAAGTTTTTTTGAAATTTGACACAGCGGTTGCATTAAGGAGAGGTATATCTATAATTCCATGTGGGTAACTTGTATTATCATCTACATTTATGATGAGTATTTCTGTTGAAACGATGTGGCTATGCACTATCACTGGATGTTTTTGGAACTAGTGAATGTAACGCGCCAATGTAAACTCAGATTCTTTTATATAAATATGAACTTTATCAAACAAAACATACATGTATTATGTAACATGAAGTCCTATGAGTGTCATCTGATGAAGATCATCAAAAGGTTAGTGATTCATTTTATCTCTATTTGTGCTTTTTGTGACTGCTATCTTTCGCTGGAAAAATGGCTGTGCTTATTGTGGTTTGGCGTGACCTAACATAATCGTTTGTAGTGCTTTCGCTGAAAAGCATATTTAAAATCGGACACTTTGGTGGGATTAACAACAAGATTACCTTTAAAATGGTATAAGACACATGTATGTCTGAGGAATTTTAATTATGAGATTTCTGTTGTTTGAATTTGGCGCCCTGCACTTTCACTGGCTGTTGTCATATCATCCGTTACCGGGATTGCAGCCATATTAAAGTGTTGCTCTGTGCTACACAATGGAGCGGGGTGCGGGTCCACCCCCCTCCCCCTTCCTCCTCCTCCTTTCCCCATGGGCAAGGTCTGTCTTCTGTGCGCTGCTCTGGGGCCCGTCCCGTGTCCCCAGCCCTCGTGACATGATCCTCGTGCGCCCATTGCTATCTCAGTGGATTAAGCTGGAGAACTGCAAGGCAATCCCATTGTGCGCCACTCTGAAGCAATTCCCAATATATATATATAATACATGGTGAAGAGGTCAGGATAACCAAAATATTTCTTTATTAAAGACTATTAGAAAGAATGTTGGTACTTATTTATTTTGATCCAATGCCATGAGTGGAGTGAGTCTCTCACTGCCGAGGGTATATGACTACGCCATCAACTTGATTATTTAGCAGACATCATTTAGCAGACATATATCTTAAAAATATCATGGAATATAATTGAACATTTTCTTTTCTCTTAGAAAAAAACCTTAGTGTAATAACAGTTTTAGTAAGTAATACTGGCGAGTAGAAACAAAAAAATAAGTGTATTTTTTCAGGGTGTACTCGTGCAGGACAGAATAATAGCAATTCTTACACTATTGTTCTAAATTCAATCACCTTCTTTATCCTCATCATTCAGTTAATTGAAATTCAATTTTGAAGTCGTGCACAATTATCAGTTTCTATTTGGTTTAGGTCGCCCATTCATTGTCAGTTAGAGACACAGTAGCGCCTTGGGACCCAACAGCATAATCAGTGCTCTAACTCCCCCTTGCGCTGGTCTGGAGCAATGAAGCATTGACGCAGGGTACTGTACTAAACCACAAATTACCTCTAAATCCCTCAAAACTTTTATTTGAGCAACCACTTTACTCAGCTCTGTCTGGGGGAAGGTCCCGGATTGAAAAGAGGTGCCCTCGAACCTGCCTGTATAAAGGACCTCGCCATAGAGGGCACACCTGCCACGAGTACCCTCCATCGTCATGTGACCATAGAGATGGGTGGAGGGCTCACCTGCCACGAATGCCCTCCCCCACACCCATTTCACCAAGCATGGATTTCTGTACAACGATGAAAAAACAACTGTTTACCAGTATAAATCATTTACAACCATCAGACAACCAGTAATACATATCCAAATAGTGGCTTGCTCTACTCAGACAATCATACATACGCTGGGTATATGCTAGGTATCCTCTTTGATAATATGATATGTGACTTGAAGTCGTGAGTATTTATGATTGTCTGAGTAAAGCAGGTGGTCTGATGATTGTTCATGATTTATATTGGTAAAGCCTTAATCCATACCATACACTGTCAACCCAAGTCTCAATTCAAGACAAGAGTCTCATGTCAACAGCTGTCAATCATTCCCTGCCATGTATCATCTCCATTAAACGGAACTGCATCTCTGCCTCTGATGGATATTTAACTGGAGTCCCACAGTAGGTGGGCATCACCATAACCCTCACCTAAACCAAAATGCTGATTGCTTCGTAAACAACAGGGTGTAGACTAACAGTGAAATGCTTACTTTCCTTCTCCAACAATGCAGAATAAAAGATAAAAAACGAAATAGAAATAGTGACATGAGGAAAACATACACAGTGAATAACAAATAACAATAACGATTAAAAATAACATGGCTATATGCAGGGAGTACCAGTACCGAGTCGATTTGCAGAGGTAATTTAGGAGCTATATACACATAAGTAGGGGTAAAGTGACTAGGCAACAGGATAGATAATATACACTAGCAGCAGCGTACAGTGCATTCGGAAAGTATTCAGGCACCTTCCCTTTTTACACATTGTTACGTGGCTGCCTTATCGTAATCTACACACAATATCCCATAACGACAAAGTTACAGGTTTTAGACATTTTTGCAAATGTATTGTAAATAAAAAACAGATACCTAATTTACATAAGTATTCAGACCCTTTGCTATGAGACTCAAAATTGAGCTCCTGTTTCCATTGATCATCCTTGATATTTTTCTACAACTTGATTGGAGTCCACCTGTGGTAAATTCAATTGGACATGATTTGGAAAGGCACACACCTGTCTATATAAGGTCCCACATCTGACAGTGTATGTCAGAGCAAAAACCAGGCCATGAGGTCGAAGGGAATATCCGTAGAGCTACGAGACAGGATTGTGTCAAGGCACAGATCTGGGGCAGGGTACCAAAACATTTCGGCAGCTTTGAAGGTCCCCAAGAAGAAAGTGGCCTCCATCATTCTTAAATGGAAGAAGTTTAGAACCACCAAGACTTCCTAGAGCTGGCCACCCAGCCAAACTAAGCAATCGGGGGAGAAGGGCTTTGGTCAGGGAGGTCAGGTCAGGTCTGATGAAAGCAAGATTGAACTCTTTGGCCTGAATGCCAAGCGTCACATCTGGAGGAAACCTGGAACCATCCCTATGGTGAATCATGATGGTGGCAGCAGCATGCTGTGGGGATGTTTCTCAGCGGCAGGGAAAGTGAGTCTAGTCAGGATCGAGGGAAAGATGAATGGAGTAAAGTACAGAGAGATCCTTGATGAAAACCTGCTTCAGAGCGCTCAAGACCTCCGCCTGGGGCGAATGTTCACCTTCCAACAGGACAACGACCCTAAGCACACAGCCAAGACAACGCAGGAGAAGCTTCGGGACAAGTCTCCTAATGTGGTTGAGTGGCCCAGCCAGAGCCTGGACTTGAACCCGATCGAACATCTCTGGAGAGACCTGAAGACTCAAGGCTGTGATCGCTACCAAAGATGCTTCAACAAAGTACAGAGTAAAGGGTCTGAATACTTATGTAAAAGTGCTATTTCAGTTGTTGCTTCGTCATTATGGGGTATTGTGTGTATATTGATGATAAAAAAACAACAATTGAATCCCTTTTAGAATAAGGCTGTACTGTAACAAAATGTGGAAAAAGTCAAGGGATCTGTTGAGTGTGACCTTGAGGGAGAGGTTGTTGTCTTGACACCACACTGCCAGGTCTCTGACCTCCTCCCTATAAGCTGCTTCATCTTCATCAGTGATCAGTCATACCACCGTCGTGTTGTCATCAAACATGATGGTGTTGGAGTTGTGCGCGACCACTACCTCATGGGTGAAGAGGGAATACAGGAGGGGACTAAGCACACACCCCCAAGGTGCTCCCTTGTTGATGGTCAGCATCGCAGATGTTTTGTTGCCTAGTCTTAGCACCTGGGGTCGGCCCATCTCGAAGACCAGAATCCAGTTGCAGAGGGAGGTGTTCAGTCCCTTGGTCCTGAGCTTGGAGGGGTCTATGGTGTTGAATGCTAGCTACTGAACAGCATTCTTACGTAGGTATTCCTTTTGTCCAGATGGGCGAGGGCAGTGGAGTGGGTTCAAAGTGTCAAGGATGATGGTGTTGATGAGAGCCATGACCAGACTTTCAAAGCATTTCATGGATATTGATGTGAGTGATAGTCATTTAGGCAGGTTATCTTGGCGTTCTCTGGCACAGGGACCATGGTGGTCTGCTTTAATAACTTCTTATGGCTGCAATCCCGTTAACGGGATGATATGACAACAGCCATTTTAAAAGTAATCTTGTTGTTAATCCCACCAAAGTGTCCGATTTCAAATAGGCTTTACAGCGAAAGCACCACAAACAATTATGTTGTCACTGCAAAATCACAGAAAAACACAGCCATTTTTCCAGCCAAAGACAGGAGTCACAAAAAGCAGAAATAGAGATAAAATTAATCATTAACCTTTGATGATCTTCATCAGATGACACTCATAGGACTTCATGTTACACAATACATATACGTTTTGTTCGATAAAGTTCATATTTATATCCAAAACCTCAGTTTACATTGGCGCCATGTTCAGAAATGCCTCCAAAATATCCGGAGAAATTGCAGAGAGCCACGTCAATAACATAAATACTCATCATAAACTTTGATGAAAGATACATTTTTTACATAGAATTAAAGATACACTTGTTCTTAACCTCTAACGCCTCACAAACCCGGATCCGGGAGCACCCCCATCAAAAAAGCTGACTAGCATAGCCTTGCCTAAAGCCACAGGGATATCATATAATAAAATGTTCATGAAATCACAAGTCCAAGACACCAAATGAAAGATACACATCTTGTGAATCAAGCCATCATTTCTGATTTTTAAAATGTTTTACAGGGAAGACACAATATGTAAATCTATTAGCTAACCACGTTAGCAAAAGACACCACTTCTTTACTCCACCATTTTTTTACTCCATCAGTAGCTATCACAAATTCGACCAAATAAAGATATAAATAGCCACTAACCAAAAAACAACCTCATCAGATGACAGTCTGATAACATATTTATTGTATAGCATATGTTTTGTTAGAAAAATGTGCATATTTCAGGTATAAATCATAGTTTACCATTGCAGCCACTATCACAACTCTCACCAAAGCGACTAGAATAACTACAGAGACCATCGTGTATTAGCTAATTACTCATCATAAAACATTTCTTAAAAATACACAGCGTACAGCAGATGAAAGACACAGATCTTGTGAATCCAGCCAATATTTCAGATTTTCTAAGTGTTTTACAGTGAAAACACAATATAGCATTATATTAGCTTACCACAATAGCAAACATCACACCAGCATTGATTCAAGGCAAAAATAGCGATAACGTATAAACCACCAAAATATATACATTTTTTTCACTAACCTTCTCAGAATTCTTCAGATGACAGTCCTATAACATCATATTACACAATACATATAGAGTTTGTTCGAAAATGTGCATATTTAGCGGCACAAATCGTGCTTATACAATGAGAATAGTGTCCAAAACCTCAAGCAATCTGTCCGGCGCCATCTTGGAGAGGCACCTATTCTAATCGAAAACTATTCATAAACTTGACTAAAAAAATACAGGTTGGACAGCAATTGAAAGACAAATTAGTTCTTAATGCAATCGCTGGGTTACATTTTTAAAATTAACGTTACTTCAAAATACAGCGTGCGATAAAGCAAGGCTGCACTGCAAGTAATGGCGGCTTATGCATTTGACTTATTTCAACAGAACAACAAATGATCAGCATAAATAGTTCTTACTTTTTGATGAACTCCCATCAGAATCTTGGGAAAGGTGTCCTTTGTCCAAAAGAATCGTTGCTAGGTTGGAGAACGTCGTCTTCAACGTTGCAATTAGCAGTAAACATTAGCAATGTGGGCCAGAGATACCCAACTTCCTACAACGCCACAAAAATAAATACCCAAAAATCACAATATACTGACATAAACTGATATAATTCGGTTCAAAATAACAAGATTATGATGTCTTTAAAGCCTATATCGAATAAAAACAGAGCCGAAAATGTCTAAGATCTATAACCGATGCTTCCAGTAGAATGTTCCAAGTTCCTCAGTGCGTCAGAGCGAAGGGGAAAAGAACGATACACGTCTTTGCCAAGGGATTTATAACCTTTGGGATCTACGTAGAGACTCCATTTCAAGTCTCCCTATTCGCTAACAACCAGGGGAAGGCGTATGCAGTGCATCTCAACCAATAGAAGACAGGCAGAGTTATACACAGATCTGAGAGCAGGTTGGAAAATTTGGCATTCTCACATCCACATAGGGAAATTGTTCTAAGTCTAGTTCTGTTTCACTCACAGATATAATTCAAACGGTTTTAGAAACTAGAGAGTGTTTTCTATCCAATAGTAATAATAATATGCATATTGTACGAGTAAGAATTTAATTTGGGAAGGTCATAACAACATAGTGCTAACAGCTCCCCCTATTGACAAGAAGTTAATGCAACCGCTGTGTCAGATTTCAAAAAGCTTTACGGCAAAAGCACAATATTCAATAATCTGAGACAGCATTCAGCCACAAAAGAAAGCCATACAGTTACCCGACAAATTGTGCAGTCAACAAAACTCATTAATAGTATTATAAATATTCACTTACCTTTGCTGATCTTCGTCGGAATGCACTCCCAGGACTCCCACTTCCACAAGAAATGTTAATTTTGTTCGGTAATGTCCATCATTTATGTCCAAATAGCTATTTTTGTTAGCGTGTTTGGTAAACAAATCCAAAGTTAGGAAGCGCGTTCACTAAAAGCAGACGAAATGTCAAAAAGTTCCGTAATAGTCAGTAGAAACATTTCAAACGATGTATTGAATCAATCTTTAGAATGTTTTTAACATAAATCTTCAATAACGTTCAAACCGGAGAATTCCATTGACTTCAGATGTGCGATGGAACAGAGCTCCCTCTCATGTGAACGCGCATGGTCAGGTCATGGTAGACCTGACTCATTCCTGTCTCCTTCACCCCACCTCACAGTAGAGGCATCAGACAAGGTTCTACAGACTGTTGACATCTAGTGGAAGCCAGGCTGGGTTGAAAATCATCCAACCTCAGATTTCCCACTTCCTGTTTGGATTTCTTCTCAGGTTTTTGCCAGCCATATGAGTTCTGTTATACTCACAGATATCATTCAAACAGTTTTAGAAACTTCAGAGTGTTTTCTATCCAATACTAATAATAATATGCATCTATTAGCAACTGGGACTGAGGAGCAAGCAGTTTACTATGGGCACCTCTGGCACCTTTCATCCAAGCTACTCAATACTGCCCCTGCAGCCATAAGAAGTTTTAAACAAGTTGGTATTACAGGGATAGGTTGAACATGTCAGTGAAGCCACTTACCAGCTGCTCAGCACATGCTCTGAGTAAGCATGCTGGTATTCCGTCTGGCCCCACGGCCTTCCAAATGTTAACCTGTTTAAATGTCTAACTTACATCGGCTATGGAGAGCGAGATCACACAGTCGTCCAGAACAGCTGGTGCTCTCAGGAGTTGTTCAGTGTTGTTTGACTCGAAGCGAGCATAGAAGGCATTTAGCTCGTTTGGTAGGCTCGCGTTGCTGGGCAACTCACTGCTAGGTTTCCCTTTGTAATTTGTTATTGTTTGCAAGCCCTGCCACATCCTTCGAGCATCAATGCCGGCGTGGTAGGTTTCGGTCTTAGTCCTGTATTGACGCTTTGCCTGTTTGATGGCTCTTCGGAGGTTGTTCTTGGACTTCTTGAAAGCGCAGCTCTAGCCTTTAGCTCGCTGCAGATGTTGCCTGTAATCCATGGCTTCTGGTTGGGGTATGTATGTACGGTCACTGTGGGGATAACACTACTGTGAATACTCTAGTATACCATGTTTATAAAAACACTACAGTTAATTCTATAGTGTACTACAGTCATGTTCGCAAAAACACTACAGTGAATACTACAGTAAAGTCTGCAAACCCACAAAATGTAATAATATAGTATATAAATATATTAATACTACAGCATTTAGATCATAGTATAGTATTTTTTTCATGTGGGTAAGCTGTAAATGTACACTACATGATTCAGGGACACTACAGTGTGTATTAAAGTATACTACAAAATTCTAAAGTAAGTACTACATACGATCAAGGGATACTACAGTTTGTAGTATAGGACTACAGTATGCTACAGTTTACTACAGAATTATATAGTAAGTTCTATAGTATTCTGCATTAAACTGTAGTATTTATTATGTGGAACCTCTGGTATGACAACAACTTGATATTGTCCAGAATCGAAATGTCCAATAAACACATTCCTGGGTCTCAGTTCATCAGTTTTTTCATTCTCCTCAGTCTACAGTGGGAAAATGTGTGGTGAAGTCGAAGAACCAAACCACCATTAAGGAATCTAGGAATCTCCGACATTTGCAACATTGTTTCAATATTCACATTTGATCTCCAGCTGTCCCATAATAATGAACATGTAGGGGTTGGTAATTGGGACGAGACAGACAGGAAGGAGCGTTTCTCAGCCAGTCAAAATCATGAATCAGCTGGCATAGTTTTTATAGATATATACAAAGAAATGTCATTTGAAAAAAGGTCAAACAAAATGAAGTGCAGATAGTTTGCAGTCTTTCCAGCTACAGCTTGAAGTTATTGTGTTAGCTGTGTGTTTGCTACCTCCTCTGAAGAACAGTATCCTGACAAGAGAGCACATTTTCTATGCCAGGCAAATCACGCCTCATTAGCTCATTGTTATGGATGTATACATGCATTTTACTAGAAAACAGCTTAAACAAATGCAAATGCAGCTTCTGTTGTTTTTCTGTCTGCACTGTTTGACGTGACTGCGAGTTAGCTGTAGTTGGCTAGCTAGCAAACAAGGGATAAGAATGTTGCCAGCCATTATGACAATGGAACACTTAGAACGAACGACTGGGTTGGGTCCATAGATACAGAACAAAAAGACTGATCAACTGGGCCGCGTCTCTACCCAGGTAGCAATGAGGAATCGGCCCAGAAGTGGCCCTCTTCCGGAGGCCGGAACTGATTCAATCAGCCCGGAATCGGGTGTCGGACTCGGCCCAGAATCAAAATGAATGATTGCCCAGAATTGGCCCAAGTACATCGGGCTGTCTCCGTCAGCCGACTTTGCAAGCATCTTACCAGAATCCCCCCAGAAGCAGCCCGATGCAAATTTAAACAAATGTATACAAAATTACCAGATTTAGTCATTTTAAATATTACTATTATACATTTTATACATACATACACCTGGTGACCGTGTCAGCATGCATGCACCTGGCATGCCACAGGAGTCGCTACAGCATGATGGGACAAGGACATCCCGGCCAGCCAAACACTCCCCTAACTCGGACGACGCTGGGCCAATTGTGCGTCGCCTCATGGGTCTCCTGGTCGCGGCCGGCACGGGTCTCGAACCAGCATTTGTAGCAAAGCAGTTTGCACTGCGATTTAGTGTGTTAGACCGCTGCGCCATTCAGGAGGCTCCATCCACAACGTTTTTAATGCTTAAATACTAAAATACTACACAGGACTCTTCAGGAATTTCATTTAAATGTTAATTGTATTTTTTTGATCCAAGAAACAATGAGAAAATATGGAAAAATAAATAATGTCATGTTAATTATACTAAGCAGCCATGTGTAATCATCTGCCAGAGTAGCCCCAATCAGCCCGAGCCCCAAGTAATACATTTAGGCCAGATATCTCACACCGGAATCGGCTCGAGCTCAATTCCCGCATCCTAGCATAAGTAATAATGCCGAAGGCGGCCCAGACTCGTGCCACATGATGTCGGCCGAGTCGAATCGGCCCAGATCCACTGTGCTAGCTGGGTAATGTCGTGACGTTGTATTAGTTAATGTGGCGACTGTTGCTCATCGAATGATTACAAGTTTCTAATTACGTGATTAACTGAATCAAGCAATTATTAACTCATTAACCTGGGGCACCATGGGAAAACTAGTTTTTATTGAGTTTCTATTTCCCAAATTAACTCAAGAATATCAGAATATTGATTTTACCACAGCCACTAATTAACCAGTTGCCTCTAACAGTCTCGTTCTGAACGTCGTATAGCCCGGGATTCTGCACGGACCCGAGTCTCACTAATGAATTCGCACCACACTAATCTTAGTTGAATGTTTATTTACTAAAAAGCTAAAATGATGATAAAAGATACACATACACAAAAACACATTCTAGGCTATTGATTAGAACTTAGTATAACGGGCCAACGCACTAGGGCGCGTGTTACCCAAAATGGGGATTTAAAAGAGAGAAAGAGAGAAAGTACACAAGAGGAATATACATTTGGGTGAAATTGTCAGCTATGCTCATTCTAACCCTAGCCTTGCCCCAAACTGCCGCTGTTATGAGTCAGAATATAATGATGTAATTACTTGTGGAAGGTCTACGTGGATTTTCCCACGTGGACCGTTCAAGCTGCTCAATGACGCACTTCTCCTGCGCACCTCTCTAGGTGTCCTCACGATGTCCGTGTCCTTTGGCTTTACTGGCCTGTTCCTTTGTCCTCGCTCTGGAAGGGGTCTTCGGAGGACAGATAGCTCTGTAGCTCAGAGCTCACAGCGTAAAGATGAAAGAGTGTAGATACCACGATTCGATGGGGAGTGGAGGCTAGGTGGTTCGGCTTGTATTCACCCGCTTAGACACCGCTACTCATCCGTAGCTTGGGTAGAAAAATATTTCTTTGTCTTCAAACTTGTTGCGTTTTGGGTTCGTTGACCTTTTAGACCGTTGGCTGCAGCTCGGGTCACTTAGTCTAATCTGTTAATTCTGCAGTCACAGGTTTTATACCCTCGGGTCAGAAGTGGGCGTAATCGCCTTCAGGGCAATTCTCTGGGCGTACCAAGTTTGAGGGGCAAGGTATAGATTTTACTCAAATCCAATTTTAGACAACTAACTTCACATTTCATCTCTACCGAAACATTCTCTTTGATTTAGACATTTTCCACACAACGTACAATGTATAAACATCAAGTATATACGAGGAAAACTCTTAACGTTACAATGTTTTCATAATAACGTCATCTATTAACCTTTAATAACAAAACAAAAATGACATACATTTTCATATTCCATCTATCGTCATGACCACCATTGTAGTTGATGGAAACCATTGTTCCAAAGTCTCTTTATTGCATGTTTACAGTTCTGAGGCTGGTTCTCCATAGTGAGAGGGAAGGGACAAGGGAATGTTGTCCATGGTCTCAGAATTACCATGGGTGTGATGGGTCATAAAACCACCACATCTTCAGACCCCTAGATCTCTCCTCCTCTGTTGGGGTTGAGAGATAATCTGTAGGGTTGTGGTCTCCTGTAACCTGACCTGATCAGGACAGTCATGACAGTAACAACCGAACTTATAGAATGAAAGACCAGCCGGCTTGGGTAACAACCTTAGATTTGTGTTGGGACTATATCTTGTGGAAGGATGAAATAGAATAAATTCATAAAAATAATGTATTTTAATGAAACTATGTCAATCATTATTTGAGTATTTTGGTAACCTGTTGTAGAAAAGTGATAATGCCCTCAAAGCTGGTGTTTGGAGGAAATAATGGCACAGTTTGCCTAACACCCGTGCCAATACATCCTCCAAACACCGGCTTCTCGGGCATTATCGCTTAATCATCGACCAAAGGCCAGAGGATCTGTCACACAATCATGATCAGAATCCTATTGCTGCAGAGGCTCTGCTAAATCAAGTTGCACTCCCTCCTAATACGGTTATTAAGCACATGTCTAAACCAAATAAAAATGCTTTGCTCTTAACGATGGATGTTTAAACGCAGAGAGAGAGGAGCTGCTACTGTGCATTTGATGCTGCAGGGCGGGAACACCACCTTCAAGGATTAGAGTCTAGACTAGCAGGGACTAAGGAACAGATTGCTTAGCTCATTTTGTTTCTACTTCTTTCTTGGGATTCTTTCTCCGATATATACAGCATTTATTTACTGATACTAGCTAGACACTATTTTGATACTACAGTATATCCTCAATTCCATTGATGCATCCAGTAGTGGTACTAAACCTATGTTCTGTGCATTAAACTTTAAGTCTTGCCTCATGATACAGCTTTACACTATAAACTTAACACTGATACTGAAGCTATTACACACACTTCCACTTTACATTTTTGTTATTTAACCTTTATTTACCTAGGTAAGTCAGTTAAGAACAAATTCTTATTTACAATGACGGCCTACCCCAGGCAAACCCAGACAACGCCAGGCCAATTGTGCACCGCCCTATGAGACTCCCAATCACGGCCGGATGTGATACAGCCTGGATTCGAACCAGGGACTGTAGTGACACCTCTTGCACTGAGACGCAGTGCCTTAGACTGCTGTGCCAGTCGGGAGCAAAAAGTTGTATTAAAGCTCTGTTCCTACCACAAGTCTCTCAAAGCAGAGATACAGCTATTATTATTCCACTGGACTCTGTATAAGCTGTACTTCAAGTCGGTTTACAGCCTGTAACTGCTGTAAACACTTTAAACCCTTCTTCATGTCCTCTCTTCATCACTGTTTAACTTAACATCCCCAGACTCCCCCTCCATGTCTCTGAGCTGCTTTGCCTTTAGCCTATGCTAGAAAACATAATGCTGGGAAAAACAAAAGCAGAAACTATCGTACTGTGCCAAAACTGGCACCCACACACTGAACAATGTCTTATGTGCAGCACATCGCCATATGGCCAAGTACACTTTGCATATGTGTTGGTAGTTCAATAGGCGGGCACAGTATAATCACACTCGCCTGTGGGCTGCACTTTTGGAAATCAGATGTTCTCATCGCTAGAAGATTAAGGGAGAGAACATAATGCCAGTTTAGAATAAGACATTTAGCCTAATCTTTTCCCTCTCTGTCTCTCAAGGAGCTCTTTTAAATGTGAACTCGTAAGCCTGTCCTGGAGCTACACTGAAAAAAATAACACCCACAAATGTTGTTGTTTCAATTTTTTTTTTTTTTTTTAAACTTCTTTGGGATAGGGGGCAGTATTTTCACATCCGGATGAAAAGCGTGCCCAGAGTAAACTGCCTGCTACTCAGGCCGAGAAGCGAGGATATGCATATTATTAGTAGATTTGGATAGAAAACACTCTGAAGTTTCTAAAACAGTTTGAATGATGTCTGTGAGTATAACAGAACTCATATGGCAGGCGAAAACCTGAAAAAATCCAACCAGGAAGTGGTAAATCGTAGGTTTGTAGTTTTTCAAGTGATTGCCTATCCAATATCCAGTGTAAATGGGGTCAGATTGCACTCCCTAAAGGCTTCCATTAGATGTCAACAGTCTTTAGAAAGTTGTTTTAGGCTTCTATAGTCAAAGGGGATCGAGTAAGAGCTGTTTCAACAAGTGGTCAGCTTGAAAGCCATTAGTTGTGTCTCGCTCGATGGTTGTTCTCTTTCCTTTCTAATGACAACGAAATTGTCCGGTTGGAATATTATTGAAGATTTATGATAAAAACATCCTAAAGATTGATTATATACATCGTTTGACATGTTTCTACGAACTTTAATGGAACTTTTTTGACTTTGTCTGGACTTATTGCCCGCACTTTGTGCATTTGGATTAGTGAACTAAACACGCAAACAAAAAGGAGGTATTTGGAAATAAAGATGGACTTTATCGAACAAAACAAACATTTATTGTGGAACTGGGATTCCTGGGAGTGCATTCCGATGAAGATCTTCAAAGGTAAGTGAATATTTCTATTTCTGTTGACTCCACAACTTGGCGGGTATCTGTATGGCTTGTTTTGGTGGCTGAGAGCTGTACTCAGATTATCATCTGGTGTGCTTTCGCCGTAAAGCTTTTTTGAAATCTGACACAGCGGTTGCACGAAGGAAAAGTTTATCTTTAATCACATATATAACACTTGTATCTTTCATTAAAGTTTATGATGAGTATTTCTGTAAATTTATGTGGCTCTCTGCAAATTCACCGGATGTTTTGGAGGCAAAACATTACTGAACATAACGCGCCAATGTAAACTGAGATTGTTGGATATAAATATAAACTTTATCGAACAAAACATACATGTATTGTGTAACATGAAGTCCTATGAGTGCCATCTGATGAAGATCATCAACGGTTAGTGATTAATTTTATCTCTATTTCTGCTTTTTGTGACTCCTCTCTTTGGCTGGAAAATGGCTATATGTTTTTGTGACTAAGCGCTGACCTAACAAAATTGCATGGTATGCTTTCGCTGTAAAGCCTTTTTGAAATCAGACACTGTGGTTGGATTAACAAGAAGTTTATTTTTTTAAATAGTGTATAATACTTGTATGTTTGAGGGATTTTAATTATGAGATTTCTGTTGTTTGAATTTGGCGCCCTGCAATTTCACTGGCTGTTGTCACATTGATCCCGTTAATGGGATTTGATCCCTTCAGTAACTGGTTCCTCAATCCTTTTTTTTGTTTAATCAACTTTTCGGTCCAGTTCACCTGATGAAAAAAAATTAAATTTGGCCCAAATTTACAGTGGCAAGAAAAATATGTGAAACATTTGGAATTATCTGGATTTCTGCATAAATTGGTCATCAAATGTGATCTGACTTTCATCTAAGTCACAGCAATAGACAAACATAGTGTGCTTAAACTAATAACACACAAATTATTGTATTTTTCTGTCTATATTGAATACATCATTTAAACATTTACAGTGTAGGTTGGAAAAAGTATGTGTGACCCCTAGGCTAATGGCATCTCCAAAAGCTAATTGAAGTCAGGAGTCAGCTAACTTGGAGTCCAATCAATAAGACAAGACTGGAGATGTTGGTTAGAGCTGCCTCAAACAAAAGAGATCTAAGAAGACCTAAGATTAAGAATTGTTGACTTGAATAAAGCTAGAAAGAGTTACAAAAGTATCTCTAAAAGCCTCGATGTTCATCAGTCCATGGTAAGACAAACTGTCTATAAACAGAAAGTTCAGCACTGTTACTACTCTCCCTAGGAGTGGCCATCCTCCAAAGATGACTGCAAGAGCACAGCGCAGTATGCTCAATGAGGTTAAGAAGAATCCTAGAGTGTCAGCTAAAGACTTAGAGAAATCTCTAGAACATGCTAACATCTCTGATGGTGAGTCTACGATACATAAAACACTCAACAAGAATGGTGATCATGGGAGGACACCACGGAAGAAGCCACTGCTGTCCTAAAAAAACATTGCTGTATGTCTGAAGTTTGCAAAAGTGCATCTGGATGTTCCACAGCGCTACTGACAAAATATTCTGTGGACAGATCAATCTACAGTTGAGTTGTTTGGAAGGAACACACAACACTATGTGTGAAGAAAAAAAGGCACAGCACAGGACACCAACATCAAAACCTCATCGCAACTGTAAAATGTGGTGGAGGGAGTATCATGGTTTGGGGCTGCTTTGCTGCCTCAGGGCCTGGACAGCTTGCTATCATCGACGGAAAAATGAATTCTCAAAATTATCAACACATTTTGCAGGAGAATGTTAGGCTATGTGTCTGCCAATTTAAGCTCAACAGAAGTTGGGTGATGCAACAGGACAACAACCAAAAACACTGAAGTATATCAACAACAGAATGGCTTCAACAGAAGAAAATACGCCTTCTGGAGTGGCCCAGTCTGAGTCCTGACCTAAACCCGATTGAGATGCTGTGGCATGACCTCAAGAGAGCAGTTCACACCAGACATCCCAAGAATATTGCTGAACTAATACAGTTTTGTAAAGAGGAATGGTCCAAATTTCCTCCTGACCGTTGAGCAGGTCTGATCCGCAACTACAGAAAACGTTTGGTTGAGGTTATTGCTGCCAAAGGATGGTCAACCAGTTATTAAATCCAAGGGTTCACATACTTTTCCCACCATGCACTGTGAATGTTTACACAGTGTGTTCAATAAAGACATGAAAAACGTATAATTGTTTGTGTGTTATTAGTTTAAGCAGACTGTGTTTGTCTGTTGTTGTGAACTAGATGAAGATCAGGTCACGTTTTATGACAAATTTATGCAGAAATCTAGGTATTTACAAAGGGTTCACACACGTATTCTTACCATTGTAGCTCCAATTTGAGAACATTTTGGCAAAAATTCAGTAAAATGTAAATGGGTTTGTTCAACTATACATTTTGGGGCATCTTAAAATATTTATGTTCAACAGGTTACACACACACAGTGCTTTTAACACACAAGGTTTTCAACTTACATATTTGACACACGTTGGCATGCATGATTACATTGTTCATGGTAATTTATACAGTAATTATATATATTTTTAAATCCTCACCTGAGACTTGAACTTACGACCTCAGCAATTCTTACCACGCCCCCATATCTGTGTCAAATATCTGTCAACTGGACTTTTCTCTCATCATTGATTTGATTGACTAATTTAAGAAATGTTTCTGTTTTTCTGTATAGTAGTTTAATGTTGGTGGGGTATAATACTCTATATTAATTATACTCCTTAATAGTTTTTCTTATGTATACTTTTAATAACAGAGCTGAAATGTACTTTGAAGTGCAAATGCTAGCAGGACAGGTCAAATCAGTTATTGACACAGGCATGGTGGCATAGCAGAATAATTGGTCTGTTCACGTTGTAAGTTCAAATCCCAGCTGAGGACATATTGAACAACTGATTACTGTATACATGAACATGCACAATACATTTGTGTAAGTCAAATATCTAAGTTGAAAACATTATATGTCAAAAGTCCTGTGTGTGTGTGTGTGTGTAACTAGTACCAAAGCCTTTTATTTTGGTAAGAGACTCAAATAAAAATATATAGTTGAATGAACGTACAGTATGAGACAATTTGAGCAAATGCTTCATTTTGAGTTGACAGAATTTTTGCCTACGTTTTCTCAGGCTAAGTTTGGGCCAACTAAAATGTTTATGTTCCGGTAACATTTTGACCGAAAAAAAATGGAACCAGTTACTTAGTAATATTTTGTTGAAACTAGATACATTTTTTTACAGTGCAGTTATTTTGGAATTGATCACAGGAATAAGACTCTTAAAATGAATGAGGCGAATCTGGTGTTTGTCAAGGAGAATATTGAGTTAGGATTAATCTGAGACAAAACACAGGTGGGCGTTGTGCCTTTGAGTGACAGGGATATGGTTACCTTTCTCTACCCTTTTCTCTTGATCAAATTTGTCTTGTCTTACATTACTTAACAGAGCTCACATCTACTGAGTGGGATAATGTATGTTCTCTTTGCAACGTTAATCATTGAAAAACATTAGGAGAGAATATGGACTTTTGAAAGTAATGTACAAAGTACTAATTATCTCCCTTGACAGGCAAGCTTGGTTTACATCTGCACCATGCATGATTGATATGCAAAATGATTATGCTTTGCATATGCTTAATTGCTTATATAAACTCAAATATGTACTTTCATGCTAGTGAGGAGGATGTGAAGTCATACATAAGAACAGAACGCCTCCACTGATGGGTGCAGGTCACCTCCTGCCTTTTTCCTACGGGGATGAAGATATGATCTGTGCTTATATCACAGTCTCTTTACAAAAGCAAGAGATACTGATGACATCTTATAGTGTGTGAGGAGTGATACCCTGCTGCTTCTGTTGAAACTGTGCCTTCAGCCAGTAGTGCTTTAGCATTAGCTTTTGTCTCGTGCTTCACAGATTCTGTGGCAAGTCTAAAAACATTGGCCAGTGTTGAGACCTAAGGTTGGTTTTAGCTACTTTGAATATGTAGTGTATTAGCACTATAGCTCATATCGATACAAGTTTGAAAACCAGAGTCTGAGAAGAAATGTATTCATGCTCAGACAGTTTTATTAATGGATCTGCCTCAGTAAGCAAAGAAACAAGAGGAGATACAGACTTATCTTGTAACATCCTAATGAATAACTAATTATTCATCACCCGGCAAGATTTTAATGACGTTCTTCATTTGTGTAGACAGAGTTCAAAGTTAGGACAGATGTGTCACGCATATCATTTTGTACTCCTCCAGTATACTTACTTCCAATCTGGCCAGAAAGTCATGAAACATTAAGGTATGTTTGATATTTGCAAGTGAAACTTTAAAAAACATTTTTATCATATCATATCATGACTTTGACTTATCCCTTAACTGCTATATGTCTTTGCTAAAAACTATATATTTAGTTTGACCTTTAATATTTAATATCCTTTGGAACAGATGACTCCATTTTACATTGGTATGAATGCTTGTACATCGGAGCCCATCTATACGTAGCAGATCTCTCTTTTTAGTCACTGTGCCTGGCTTGCAGCAGGGGGTGCTAATGTGCCAGAAAACAAGTTGTGTCGCTTCCAATGAACTCATGACCACAACCGTAGAAATTTAGGAGAGAGAAATTCACAGCCGTTCTCCCTGGATATTAGTGCAAGGTCTTGCCATTCACCAACAGATGTACTGCGTCACATACCAAAAACACTGAAAGACATTCACCTAATCATGAATAATAAAGAGTAAGTATTTTGTGGAACAAGAGCTGAGTGTATGGGGGAATAAGACTATATATATATATATACATATATTTTCAAGTTCTGATTTACAACTGCGACCTAACCAAGATAAAGCAAGGCAGTGCAACGAAAACAACACAGAGTTACACATAGGATAGACAAATGTACAGTCAATAACACAATAGAAAAATCTATATAAAGTGTGTGCAAATGTAGTAAGATTAGGGGGGTAAGGCAATAAATAGGCCATAGTGGCGAAATAATTACAATTTAGCATAAATACTGGAGTGATAGATGTGCAGATGATGATGTGCAAGTAGAGATACTGGGGTGCAAAAGAGGGAAAAAAAACCAATATGGGGATAAGGTAGTTGGGTGGGCTATTTACAGATGGGCTGTGTACAGGTGCAGTGATTGGTAAGCTGCTCTGACAGCTGATGCTTAACGTTAGTGAGGGAGATATGAGTCTCCAGCTTCAGTGATTTTTGCAATTCGTTCCAGTAATTGGCAGCAGAGAACTGGAAGGAAAGGCGGCCAAAGGAGGTGTTGGCTTTGGGGATGACCAGTGAAATATACCTGCTGGAGCGCGTGCTACGGGTGGGTGTTAATATGGTGACCAGTGAGCTGAGATAAGGCGGAGCTTTACCTAGCAAAGACTTATAGATGTCCAGGACGGCGAATATGAAGCGAGGGCCAGCCAACAGAGAACATACAGGTCGCAGTGGTGGGTAGTATATAGGGCTTTGGTGACAAAACGGATGGCACTGTGATAGACTACATCCAATTTGCTGAGTAGAGTATTGGAGGCAATTTTGTAAATGACATCGCCAAAGTCAAGGATCGGTAGTATAGTCAGTTTTACGAGGGTATGTTTGGCAGCATGAGTGAAGGATGCTTTGTTGCGAAATATGAAGCCGATTCTAGATTAAATTTGGGATTGGAGATGTGAGTCTGGAAGGAGAGTTTACAGTCTAACCAGACACCTAGGTGTTTGTAATTGTCCACATATTCTAAGTCAGAACTGTCCAGAATAGTGACGCTAGTCGGGCGGGCGGCGATCGGTTGAAGAGCATTCATTTAGTTTTACTAGCATTTAAGAGCAGTTGGAGGCCACGGAAGAACTGTTGAATGGCATTGAAGCTTGTTTGGAGGTTTGTTAACACAGTGTCCAAAGAAGGGCCAGATGTATACAGAATGGTGTTGTCTGCGAAGAGGTGAATCAAAGAATCACCAGCAGCAAGAGTGACATCATTGATATATACAGAGAAAAGAGTCGGCCCGAGAATTGAACCCTGTGGCACCCCCATAGAGACTGCCCGAGGTCCGGACAACAGGCCCTTCGATTTGACACACTGAACTCTATCTGAGAAGTAGTTGGTAACCAGGCGAGGCAGTCAATTGAGAAATCAAGGCTATTGAGTCTGCCGATAAGAATCCGGTGATTGACAGAGTCGAAAGCCTTGGCCAGGTTGATGAAGATGGCTGCACATTACTGTATTTTATCAATGGCGGTTATGATATCGTTTAGGACCTTGAGCGTGCCTGAGGTGCACCCATGTCCAGCTCTAAAACCAGATTGCATAGCGGAGAAGGTACGGTGGGATTCGAAATGGTCGGTGATCTGTTTGTTAACTTGGCTTTCAAAGACATTAGAAAGGCAGGGCAAGATGGATATAGGTCTGTAACAGTTTGCGTCTAGAGTGTCTCCCAATTTGAAGAGGGGGAAGACCGCGGAAGCTTTACAATCTTAAAGGATCTCAGATGATACGAAAGAGGTTGAACAGGCTAGTAATAGGGGTTGCAACAATTGCAGTGGATAATTTTAGAATGAGAGGGTCCAGATTGTCTAGCCCAGCTGATTTGTAGCGGTCCAGATTTTGCAGCTCTTTCAGAACATCAGCTATCTGGATTTGGGTGAAGGAGAACCAGGGGGGCTTGGGCAAGTTGCTGCGGGGGGTGCAGGGCTGTTGGCCGGGGTAGGGGTAGCATGGTGGAAAGCATGGCTAGCCATAGATAAATGCTTATTGAAATTCTCGATTTTCGTAGATTTATCGGTGGTGACAGTGTTCCCTAGCCTCAGTGCAGTGGGCAGCTGGGAGGAAGTGCTCTTATTCTCCATGGACTTTACAGTGTCCCAAAACCTTTTTGAATTAGTGCTACAGGATGGAAATTTCTGTTTGAAAAAGCTAGCCTTTGCTTTCCTGACTGACAGTGTACATTGGTTCCTGACTTCCCTGAAAATGTGCATATAGCGGGGGCTATTCAATGCTAATGTAGGACGCCACAGGATGTTTTTGTGCTCTTCAGTCAGGTCTGGAGTGAACCAAGGGCGATAACTATTCTTAGTTCTACATTTTTTGAATGGGGCACGTGTCACACCCTGGCCTTAGTTATCTTTGTTTTCATTATTATTTTAATTAGGTCAGGGTGTGACATGGGGATGTGTGTGTTTTTCTTTGTCTAGGAGTTTGTACGTTTAATGGTGCAGTGTCTTGTCTAGGTGTTTGTATGTCTATGGCTGCCTAGATTGGTTCTCAATTAGAGACAGCTGTGGTTGATTGTCTCTGATTGAGAGCCATATTTAAGGCAGTCATAGGCATTTGGGTTTTGTGGGTAATTGTCTATGTTGCATGTGTGAACTTAGTTCAGTTTAGCTTCACGATCGTTTTGTTCATTTTGTAAGTGGTTGTTTTTTCCTTCATTAAAAGATGTATTTTTCACGCGCTGCGCCTTGGTCCTCTCTCTCTTATCAAGACGATCGTGACAGCATGCTTATTTAAGATGGTGAGGAAAGCACCTTTAAAGAACAACCAGGCATCTTCTACTCACAGGATAAGTTCAATATCCTTCCAGGATACCTCTGCCAGGTCGATTAGAAAGGCCTGCTTGCTGAAGTGTTTTAGGGAGAGTTTGGCGGAGGTAGCGGTCCTGCTGCTGGGTTGTTGCCCTCCTACGGCCTCCTCCACGTCTCCTGATGTACTGGCCTGTCTCCTGGTACTCTGGACACTACGCTGACAGACACAGCAAATATTCTTGCCACAGAGGTGTCTTGCTAATTGCCTATAATTTCCACCTTTTGTCTATTCCATTTGCACAACAGCATGTGACATTTATTGTCAATCAGTATTGCTTCCTAAGTGGACAGTTTGATTTCACAGAAGTGTGATTGACTTGGAGTTACATTGTGTTGTTTAAGTGTTCCCTTTATTTTTTTGAGCAGTGTATATATACAGTGGTTCTTCGTTTAAAAGTTGCGTCATACTGCAGCACACCTTGCTGGTGCACTTCACAAAATTGATGGCTTCATGAGGCTGGAAAATTATGTGGATATATTGATGCAACATCTCAAGACATCAGTCAGGAAGTTAAAGGTTGGTTGCAAATGGGTCTTCCAAATGGACAATGACCAAATGCATACTTCCAAAGTTGTGGCAAAATGGCTTAAGGACAACAAAGTCAAGGTATTGGAGTGGCCATCACAAAGCCATCACATCAAGCCTATAGAAAATTTGTGGGCAGAACTGAAAAAGCATGTGCGAGCAAGGGGGCCTGCAAACCTGACTCAGTTATACCTGCTCTGTCAGGAGGAATGAGACAAAATTCACCCAACCACCTGTGGGAAGCTTGTGGAAGGCTACCCAAAACGTTTGACCAAAGTTAAACAATTTGAAGGCAATGCTACCAAATACTAATTGTGTGAATGTAAACTTCTGAACCACTGAGAATGTGTTGAAAGAAATAAAAGCTGAACCAAATCATTTTTGCTACTATTATTCTGACATTTCACTTTCTTAAAATAAAGTGGTGATCCTAACTGACCTAAGATAGGGAATTTTTACCAGGATTAAATGTCAGGAATTGTGAACTGAGTTTAAATATATTTGGCTAATGTGTATGTAAACGTCCGACTTCAATTGTATGTCTTCTGTTCTGTCACCTTACAATAGGTCATTGGAAATTGACAATGCCACAGAGTTATTAGGTCCGTTAGGTCCGTTAGGTCCGTGGGGCGACGCACAATTGGCATAGCGTCGTCCGGGTTAGGGAGGGTTTGGCCGGTAGGGATATCCTTGTCTCAGTATGTAAAATGTAATAAAATGTATGCACTCTACTGTAAGTCGCTCTGGATAAGAGCGTCTGCTAAATAACTAAAATGTAAATGTTATTGCAAACATTGTAAAACATAAAATAGCGATGTATTCTGATGGATTTGTCCCACATGGGTTCATTTTAGGATAATTCTCAAGGACATTACAGAGATGTTCAGAGTATTCTATAACTCTGCTTTGTTATGCTATAACAAAGCAGTGTTTGGTTTCCTCTTGGGGAACTACTTTTTTTGTTTGGTGTCATGGTCTGATTTGGAGTCCATGAGGTCGACTTAAAGGCAGCTGCACAGATGGATGAGGGCTATCATGAGACAGTGCACCTGCCTCTGGTTATGGGGTAGAATACACAAACAGTAGTGCTGAAGTTCTATGTGACAGAGTATTCACCATGGGGCTCTGTTTCCAAGGAATACTATGACCAATAACCAAGATGTGCGACAGCCAAACTCAAGGCCTATGCTATTGATTTGAAAATACTTTGAAAGACTATGCAAAAAGGAGGAACACAGTGGAGAGCAGATTCTGAGACGGAACTATGGATAGGCTGCATTCAAGTAACAACAGGAGAGTCATTGTGAGAGTTGAAAAGACACTGGCAGGGGGGAATTAAGGAAAAGGGCGACTCTCAGCCAGACAGGGGAAGATAAATAGTAGATTCACATTTAAAGAGGATCTCTTTGAATCACCTGCACATAAGCTTTAGTACGCCCCTGCCAAAATGTCAGCAAAATAGTTCATTAAATGATGGAAGTACTAAAACAAAATTAGAAAATCATATTTGCTTTGAATCTCGCGTCTCTCTCTCACACACACACTCGTTTCTAATGGTACACACATAATGTAGGTCACCAAATGGCTTAGCGTGGTGTCTTGACTCCATAATAACATTAATACTGTAGCAGTAAAAACACTTTTGCACCACTGTCTTTATTTAATGGCTGGAATAGATTTACCTTCTCTTTACTTCTCTCTACCTCTTTGATTTCTCTCTACCTCTGGTGAACATAATTTGAAGAAATTTGCACCAGTTATGTCAATATCACTTCTAAAACCAAACGTGTCTCTATGTATGGAATATGACAGTTGTGAGTTAATTGAGGGACAAGAAACAATGGTTGGCTACCATATGAGATGTATGTAAATACGTGTGTTTATTCCATTTAAGAGTTTTGGAAGATGCTGTTGAGTTGTTCAACAAGCATAATCACAATCTGTTGTCGTGACAATTTCCTGTATTACCAAATGAGGAGAGTTACAAACCACACACCAGTCAGAGTTATACTTTAACGTCATCTTTTTTAATTTGAGCTTTACTCTAGCCCTGTGACTTTCAACAATTCACTATCTATATTGAATTGTTGAGAGTCCCAACATAATGGCAACTGAGATCTTTTATAGCAAAGATACACCCCTCAACTTACATGGTCCCGTGTGGCTCAGTTGGTAGAGCATGGCGCTTGCAACGCCAGGGTTGTGGGTTCATTTCCCACGGGGGGACCAGGATGAATATGTATGAACTTTCCAATTTGTAAGTCGCTCTGGATAAGAGCGTCTGCTAAATGACTTAAAATGTAAATGTACATGACGAACCACAGATCTTAGGAACTCTTCACAAAGGGCCTTGTACTTGAGAAAGGAGTATCCCTTAGCCAGATTGCATTCGCTATTAATTATCGCTCAGTTTGGTCTCTAAGACAAGGTTCTAATCTCTTTCCTGGTACTTCATATTACAAAAACATTACCTCATCCAAGGCATAACTCAATTCTCAAATCTATATACTCCCATCTCAAGTAAACCCCCTCTTGACCCTACTCCTGGACAAGCTCACTGAGGGGAGTGACTTGCGCACAGACATTGTAGAGCCAAGTAATTGGTTCCCTGGTCCCCCTTAATCACGCCATCCCTTCACATGTTTTAACAGATATATTCACATATGAAGACAATGTTCCATCCTGTCCTCTTCCCTTTCTGATATTCTGCATAGCACCAGAAACATGTAAAAGACAAGCCTGACCTCTCCCCTCTGGGCCCCAAATGACTGAGCCCCAGCTAAGAAAAAAGTGCAACTGCCAACACTATAGTCCAAAAGGATACATTCTAATCACAAGTTTCTGTAACGCTTGTCGTTGGAATGAGGTGAGGACCAAAGCGCAGCGTGGTAAGTATCCATATTCAATTTAATAGCTGGACACTAAGTATACAAAAATAAAACGAAAATGAAAACAGTCCCGTATGGTGAAAACACAGACACAGGAAAACAACCACCCACAAAACACAAAGGAAAACAGGCTACCTAAATATGGCTCCCAATCAGAGACAACGACTGACACCTGCCTCTGATTGAGAACCATACTAGGCCAAACACATAGAAATAGAACAATAGAACACAACATGGAAAAAACAACATAAAATGCCCACCCCAACTCACGCTCTGACCAAACTAAAATAAAAACATAAAAAAGGAACTAAGGTCAGAACGTGACAGTATCTCACATAAGCATATTATGTAAATAAAACATCTTATTTATCTATGTTACCCAACTAATTCTGATTAATCCGCCACACTGTAAACTTTGGGTTTTATAGAATACCTCCTACATAATGCTAATTGGTCCCTGTGCGGATTACTTTTTTAAAGGATGAGCTAAACTGGAATAAAGCCGGTATAAAGCAAGCTGCAATAGGACTTATGGGAGGGAAATATGTGGTAAAAGTGTTGTTAATCTGTCAATTGCGTCTTTAAGGGAGCTTTATTGAGTCCATGTACTCCATTATTATTGACAAGTGGTACAATATATAATCAAACTTCATTTAAAGTGCACTTTAAACATCTCTTCACAGTAAGAAAATAGCAAAGTTGTCTACATAGATTGTGTGCCTGTCTGATACAAACCAGTTTGTCTGATTACCTAAACATAACATCCAATTGTTCCACAATGGCGATTCAATTGCTAGTACTTCAGAAACGTTCTACAATCAACATTGACAACTTGAGTGGCTGCTGATGACACTGAATAACGGTTCCCTTCTTGTGGGGAGAAAAAGAGAGAGGATAGTTATTATTATCAGATGTGCTTCATTCAAAAGGGACTCTTTAATGGTAGGCCAATGCCCCCTCTCCAGACATCCGTGGGCTACACTGATTGCTGCTGCAGCCTCAGCATCACTTAACATCACATTAAATGGGCCCCTGTGCACTGGCTGGCTTTGAGCTGAAGCTTGATAGAAAAAAGCCAGTCAGCAGATTAATGGAGGAGCTAAAGGAGCCATTCTCTTTTCTTCTCAGACGAGGAGACATAAGAAGCACTTTAATTTCTCAGAATGCAGTGTGCTGCTCACAGCTTCATGCGCCTTACTCTAACTGGGGACAGAAACACTTGAGCACAGGCAAAGCTAATGTGTGATTTCCCTTGGTTTTTCTCATGGGAATGATGTTTTAGTCTAATCTCATGTCTCCCGGTAACTTGCATCTCAAGAGGAACCCGTTTCAGTTGGTTTTTGAATTACTGGATACCTCTCTTCTGTGTATCACCAAGGTCAAACATTTGAATCATACTGTTATCACAAAGGAATAGTTATCCTTATATTCCTCACTTAGTTCTAACATACATACACTCAGTGGCCATGGCCAGTTTATAGGTACACCACACCATTCATGAAGATGGTTTGCTCCTACAGACAGTGAGTCTGAGGATCTGATGATCTTTTAATACAGAAAGAAAACATATTTGTATCACTCAAAGACTGACATCTGAATATATCAAGAAGATCCTATAAAATTGCTCAATCTGATCGGGTGGGCCTGGCAGGGCTCCCCCGTGGGTGTCCACACAAACCCTTCCATGCCTATGCACCTATAACAGGTGGGCCACAAACAGGCAAATAATGGTGCAGAATGGCATCTCGGAACCCACAACTTGTCGCCCTTGTCACGGATGGGCTATTGCAGCAGACGATCACACTGAGTTCCACTCCTATCAGCTAAAAACAAGAAGAAGTGGCTCCAGTGGGCACACTGGACAATTGCGGAGTGGAAAAACATTGAATACCGGTTTCTGTTGTGTGATGCTGATGGCTGAGTCCATGCTCCCATCCTGCCAGGCGTCAACGGGACAGACTGGTGGCGGTTGTGTAATGGTGTGGGGAATGTTTTCCTGGCAAACGTTGGGTCCCTTGATACCAATTAAGCAACGTTTCCATGTCCTGAAGAATTCAGACTGTTCTGGAGGCAAAAGGGAGTCCGACCCGGTACTACCTGGATGTACCTAATATATTGTACATGTGTCTGCTATTACTGATAAAGGTTTTCCAGGCTGACAGTACCTTCAGAAAAGCAACGCAAGATGTTCACATTACAGCTTTTGTGAAAAAAAATGATATCCTATATCATTGGAAGTGGAATTGAATGGTTAACATGGTTTCATTGTATTTTGTTCAAACCTCAAACAGTAAATACGAAGCCAAGATTTAACGCAATGTTTATTGGAAGCCAGACATCTGTTAAGATTTATAAAAGGATAATCAGACTCCTGTCTCGGTTCTGGTTGTTGGAGGTTGAGGGGATCTGAGCACCCTCTCCAGGGTGTCTCATTCGTGTGGGAAATCAGCAGGTTAAGAGCTCCATGCAGGATGCTAGTGGGCGTCTGCTTGTACCTAAGCTCACCAAGGCCAAACGAGCAGCGCCCACTGGGATGTCGCCTGGTCTAGCTGACACTGTAGCCTAACATGTTGACCACACCACCCACGTCACGTGCATGAGCATTGCAAAATAAATGTAAACATACATGTTATTCAATCATTGCATCCACAATGCTGGCGCACGTCAACAACCGTCTGCGTAGGCAGGTGCTAAAATACAACTTGGTTCCAGTTGTGATGCTGACGCGCTGCAAGTCCCGCCTCTCCCATCTCCTCATTGGTTTCTAACAGCATATACCCATGTGGGTGATTGAAAGATGAACTGAGGTCCACACTCTAGTCCAGTTGGTGGTGGTAATGCACCAAACCTCTTAAAGTTGGTTGCCAACCGCCATATAAAGTCCAAAGAAGAAGCCTGAAGGAGGAAAGATTAGTATAAACAACCTTGGTTTACCCTTTTATCTGTGGATTAATTGTCGGAGTAGAGGACCTTGTGCATTTCAGGTAAAATAACCCAATGTTTATATCCCAGGACAAATTAGCTAGCAACAGCAAGCTAGCTCGCTAAATTGACATAAATGTTTAAAGCTTTTCGACCTGTCCCCAAATTAATATAGTTGGTTCAGAGTTCGTTTTGATATTTCAACCTGCGTGTCCTGATCGCGTCTGGTGTGGTGGACAAGAGAGTAGACCAACCACTAATGAATATGATCAGAGATTGGAGTCAGTGATGGGAGATTAAGGGGTGGTATCATCAATATTGTGATGGATATGGATGACGTGTGTCCAAGGTAGTTAAACGTGAGTGTGTAGTGTGTAATCTCGGAAACCCAGGACTAAAATCTTGGTCGGGTTGTAAAGGGAGGGTATATTATTATAAACTGCCAGAATTTTTGTAACTTCAAGGATTTTATGGAATTGTCTCACATGACATCTAGTGGCCTTTTTGGGTACCTCAGATTATCACGTGTCTAATTATCTCTGTCCCTCTGTGGCCTTATCACATGTTAGAAATATAAAATAATACAAATGTGAATGACAAAGCTGTTAAACAACATCCTAAATTTAACCCATCAATTTAGTGAATACTGTTGGTGTTTAATATGAGGGTTTCAGCATGAAATAGCCATTATATTTTCTACAAATGTATATTTATTTTACTATGTCAATATAACTTTGATGTAAATGTTTTGACGCAAACTGGTGGCAGTTGCTATGAGACTTGAAATTGATCTCAGGTGCATCCTGTTTCCATTGATCATCGTTGAGATGTTTCTACAACTTGATTGGAGTCCATCGGTGGTAAATTCAATTGATTGGACATGATTTGGAAAGGCGCACACGTATGTATAAGGTCCCACAGTTGACAGTGCATTTCAGAGCAGAAATCAAGACATGAAGTCGAAGGAATTGTCCGTAGAGCTCCGAGACAGGATTGTGTCAAAACATTTCTGCAGCATTGAAGGTCCCCAAGGACACAGTGGCCTCCATCATTCTTAAATGGAATACGTTTGGAACCATAAAGACTAACTAGAGCTGGCTGCTCGTCCTAATTGAGCAATCTGGGGAGAAGGTCTTTGGTCAGGGAGGTGACCAAGAACCCGATGGTCCCTCTGACAGAGCTTCAGAGTTCCTCTGTGGAGATGGGATAACCTTCCAGAAAGAAAAATATCTCTGCAGCACTTCCATCGTTGCCAAAAGGCACCTAAAGGAAAACGTTCTCTTGTCACATGAAACCAAGGTTGAACTTGTTGGCCTGAGATACTTGAAAAATCGAATTTCCAAGTATTCATACCCTTTATTCAGTGCTTTGTTGAAGCACCTTTGGCAGCAACTACAGCCTTGAGTCTTCTTGGGTATGATGCTTCAAGCTTGGCACACCTGTATTTGAGGAGTTTCTCCTATTCTTCTATGCAGATCCTCTCAAGCTCTGTCAGGTTGGATGGGGAGTGTCGCTGCCTAGCTATTTTCAGGTCTCTCCAGAGATGTTTGATCGGGTTCAAGTCCGGGCTCTGGCTGGGCCACTCAAGGACATTCAGAGATTTGTCCTGAAGCCACTCCTGCGTTGTTTTGGCTGTGTGCTTAGGTTTGTTGTCCTGTTGGAAGGTGAACATTCACCACAGTCTGAGATCCTGAGTGCTCTGGAGCAGGTTTTCATCAAAGCTCTCTCTGTAATTTGCTCTGTTCATCGTTCCCTCGATCTTGACTAGTCTCCCAGTCCCCGCCGCTGAAAAACATCCCCACAGCATGATGTTGCTTTCACTATGTGGGGTGATGTGGTGATATGAGCCCATCAGAATGATCATATTCATTAGTGGGTAACCTTTTCTCAATAGGGGGTGCTGTTGGCACTTTGTAATTTCGTTCCCAAATTAAACTGCCTCGTACTCAATTCTTGCTCGTACAATATGCATATTATTATTACTATTGGATAGAAAACACTCTCTAGTTTCTAAAACCGTTTGAATTATTTCTCTGAGTGAAACAGAACTCATTCTGCAGCACACTTCCTGTTAGGAAGTGAGATTTCTGAAATCGAGGTCTCTGTTCTAGGGTCAGTTTATAAATTCCCATGTAAGCTATGGGGCTACATGCACTGCATACGCCTTCCCCTAGGTGTTAGTAAGCGGTGAGAATTTGAATGGAGTGGATTGCACCATCTGGGGCACTATAAAAGCACTTGGAACGGAAGGTCCGGCCTTTTCAACGGGGGGCCTGACGCAAGAGGGACATCACCATGGCGTCCTGAAAAGCTTTCGTTTTAGCAGTTCTATATCTCCGGCTCTGATTTAATTTGATTTTTGTCTTAACTTCATAAGGTAGTTAATTTAAACCGACTTATAGCAGTTTATATCAGTTCATTGCGATTTTCTGGAATTTCTTTGTCACACGCTATCACGAGTTGGACACCTCTCCGGTACATGGCTAGCGTTAGCGGCTAATTCTACAGGAGAAGAGGATATCTTTCAACCAAAATACGATTGTTCTGGACAAAGGACACCTTGGCCAAGATCCTGATGGAAGCTCAAGAAATAGTAAGAAGTCTTTATGCTGTTAATTCGTATTTATGTTGAAAAACGTTAAATAATAATTCCGCCATGAATTCATGTGCAGTATCGCTTTAGCGCACGCTGTATGTCGTAGTAACGTTCATTTTAAAAATCTAACACAGCGATTGCATTAAGAACTAATGTATCTTTCATTCATAAGCTCGTTCATTCATAAGCCCGTCTCTCATTAAAAAGAACTTGTCAATACTTTGCCTCTTAATAACCAGCACACTTTTGTATGTTGTAAAAGTGTAACATGGTCGCTGCCCATACCTTTTCATAGTGCAGAAAATATACAAAAGTTCAGGGGTCTTGCTTTAACAAAGTTAACTTCTTCTGGCTGCAAGCCCGATGTCGGTACACTTATGACAACAGCCAGCTCAAGTGCAGGACGTGAAATTCAAAATATATATTTTTAAAATATTTAACTTTCACACATTAACAAGTCCAATACAGCATATGAAAGGTACACATCTTGTGAATCCATCCAACATGTCCGATTTTTAAAATGTTTTACAGGGAAGACACAATAGTGTAAATCTATTAGCTAACCACGTTAGCAAAAGACACCACTTTTTTTACTCCAACAGAAGCTATCACAAATTCGACCAAATAAAGATATAAATAGCCACTAACCAAGAAACAACTTCATCAGATGACAGTCTGATAACATATTTATTGTATAGCATATGTTTTGTTAGAAAAATTTGCATATTTCAGGTATAAATCATAGTTTACATTGCAGCTACAGTCAGAAATTGCACCGAAAGCAGCCATAAAACTTACAGACACCAACGTCAAATACCTAATTACTCATCATAAAACATTTCTGAAAAATACATAGTGTACAGCAAATGAAAGACAGGCATCTTGTGATTCCAGACAATATTTCCGATTTATTAAGTGTTTTACAGCGGGAAAAAAATGTAGCGTTATATTAGCTTAGCACAATAGCCAGAAACACTTGGGCGCCGGCGACTATGACAGATAAATGAAATAACATCATAAAATGTTTCTAACTTTTGCTGATCTTTCATCAGAATGTTGGACAAGGTGTCCTTTGTCCAGAACAGTCGTTGTTTGGATTCAGAACGGACACTTTCCCTCTTCATTTAGCAAGCGCGCTAGCCGGGTGGCACGACACTCTCCATGTCAACAAACGGAAGACAACGGAACACGGCAAAACTCCCGGAAAAATTTCAATAATCTGATGAAACCATATTGAAAAAACATACTTTACGATGATATGGTGACATGTATCAAATAAAATCAAAGCCGGAGATTGTAGTCGCCTATAACGGCAGCTAAACAAAAGGCAATCCCACTGTCCAGCTCGCGTTCTTCAGAGTACCGAAAATGGTGGACACGTCATTCCAAGATGATGTGTTCCATCTCAGACCAAGATAATCAACTCATTTCTTCTCTCACAGCCTCTTGACACCCAGAGGAAGGTGTATGACGTGCATGTTTACTAATAGGTCTTGTGCCTATTTATAGGCAGGAAGAAGAACAGAGCATCGATTTCAGACTTTCCACTTCCTGGTCAGGAAATGTGCTGCAGAATGAGTTCTGTTTCACTCAGAGAAATAATATAAACGGTTTTAGAAACTAAAGAGTGTTTTCTATCCAATAGTAATAATAATATGCATATTATACGAGCAAGAATTGAGTACGAGGCCGTTTGAAATGGGCACATTTTATCTGGCTACTCAATACTGCCCCTTGCAGCCCAAACAGGTTAACCATTTTCACTGTAGTGTCCAAAACATATTTCAAGCTGTCAGGCATTCCCTTGGCAGAGTCTCTCGTGGATGCTGCAGTGTACCCAAGTGGCATCGGGAGCAACTGCTTGCATGCGCGTTCACTCCACTAAGTCTCCCTATCATGGCTTTTGCGCCATCAGTGCAGATACCAACACATCTTGACCACCAAAGTCCATTTGTGGCCACAAAGCTGTCCAGTACTTTAAAAATATCCCCTCCTGTTGTCCTGGTTTCCAGTGAATTGACCCCCCCATAAAAGTAACATAAATATACCAGGAGCTGTGCCAGACCTGCCACGTCTGTTGACTCATCCAGCTGTAACGCATAGAATTCACTGGCTTGTATGCGAAGCAGTAGTTGTTTCAAAACATATCCTGCCATGTCACTGATGCATTGTGAAATAGTGTTGTTCGATGAAGGCTTTGTCTGTGTATTTATTTTTGACCTTTTCCCCCAGCATTGTCCCAGCCAAAATCCACAGCAGCAGGAAGAATTAAGTCCTCCACAATAGTATGGGGCGTGCCTGTCCTAGCCAATCGGTAGCTCACCATATAAGACACTTCTGGCCCCTTCTTATTAATGGTATCTATTGCTTTTATACATGTTTTACTACTCGAAAGTCGTCTTAATTCTCACTCCAAAAACTCCCTTGGCTTATTTTTCAAACTGGCATGTTTTGTTTCTAAATGTCTGCGCAAGAGTGAAGGTTTCATCGAGTTGTGAGATAGTACTTTTGAACATTTAACACACTGTGGCTGAGGAAAGGCACTACTCCCAATATAAGTGAACACCAAATCAATGTAGTATTTGCGCCTCTTAGATGGTTCAACGTCCCTGTCTGTTCGGTGCTTTACCGGGTTAGGGTGCAGTAGCTCCTCGCCTGCATCAGATTCACAACTGTCAGTGTCCATGCTAGATGGGCTAACAACAAATGTCGAATTACTGATGCTAGCATTGGATGTGCTCGTGGAAGCAGAACAACTTGTGTCGTCGACAGGTGCAGGTGTAGTGCTGCTGGTAGTAGCAGTACTAGCAGTAGAGCTGCTATGTGTCTCTATGGACGAAGGCCTTACTTTTTTTTAACCATTTATCCATTTTCGACCAAACAAAACATAATTTTTTACATTTTTTAATGTGAATCACATTTTTATTTAGCGTACCCCCGACGGCATTGCGCGTATCCTTGGGGATACCTGGTCTAGAATATTACAATTTCTCTTTTTTTGTAGCATACAAAATATAGCTCAGTATTTGTGTTATTTATATTATACAGTCATTTTTGCTCATCTTTATTTTAAGGGTGTCAAAACAAAATTTGCACCCCACTCTGGGTATAATTGACTACACCTGTGGTCTAAATTATTTGTTTTACGTTTGCATACAGAGCCTTTAAGATGCTTTATACTGCCCATGGTTACAGGTAGGTTTCATGTTGTGCCATCCATAGTAATTGAAATACATGTATATTTCCCTGGTGCCACTACATACAGCACCATGCCACTGACTGACTGCTTTGATTTAGGCCAGCTGGTGTGATATCCGACCCGGCTCTCCTTGTGCTTGGTTTTTTCTCAGTGGCTCCCTCACATTCACACAACCACATAAGGAATCAGAGATATGCCATTAAAAACAGAGACACTCTGAAGGGTCCCACAGCATGGATCATTGTAGTAATCACACACAGAGCATGCCGAAAGCATCCATTAAGAGGCAATTTCCTTAAGGGAAGAGTGCGATTGCTCAGACTTTTAACTCACAGATTGGACGATTAATTCAAACCTCCCGAACTGAGGGCAAAAAAAAGAAGGGCAGACACCCATTCAAAGAGCGGCCCGTTAAATTAACTTAATGCATAAATGACCAGCAGAAATGACAGCAATATTGAATCCAAGTGCCTCTGCTAGAGCACGGGGCTGATTATTGAACGTGCAAAAAAGGAACATGTGAAAGAACATATAGTAAATCATATCATTTTTCCAGACACCCAAGGAGAGTTGAGTTCATTTATCTGTCTAATTCCGTGGTTGAGTCTTTAGAATATGGCTTTTGGGTGCTCTTAGCATGATGTCAAGGCTTTCAACAATGGTTGATATATATAACACTAGTTATAGTGAATGTCATTTCTGCATGAGGAGATTATCGGTAGAATATTGGTATTCTACCGTTTCTATGCAGTGTGGTGAGTTTGAGACATTGCTGGTGGAAACTGAAAACCTCTCCTCATGGTTTATCAATGACAACCCATAACAAAGACTATAACTCATGTCCCTATCTGTTAATGGAAACCTGCCCAATGATGGGAACACAAACATGATGAGGTATCATGTCAAGTATGCACTGAACATAGGCAAATATATGTCCACGGAGAAGGAACTGAACAGATGCCAGATACCTTCCATACAATGACAAACTCAAGGGTATATACTATGTGACCCAACAGAGGAGGCTGGTGGGATGAGCTACCGTCCCATTAATTTCATTCCAGCCATTACAAAGAACCTGTCATCCTATAGCTCCTCCCACCAGCCTCCTCTGGGTGACCCAAATATCTATCTACTGTAAATGCTCTTGGGCGTGGCAACTCCCTACAAGAGACAGCATACTCAGTTTGTCACCAACGTAATTGCCAGAGGAGTAAGCCTTCCTGTACACAACCTGTGTATTGACTTGTTCTTCCTCAGGGAAGAACTGAGAAAGCGGGAAGGTTCGGTGCTCAGCATCTCCTCCAGTGAATATGAACGGAATGTTGGGACCGCACTGAAATAGGGGCAGATGACTACTAATACACAGCACTATACAAAGAGAGCTATGACATATTCATCTCAGTCGGAAATCCAAGTGTCATGGTGACAAATGTCTATTTCTCACACGCTGCTAGCGTAAGTAATTATATACAAATGAACTTGTCACAGGCGGCCTTGGAGGCCATCACCAGAGCTTGTTCCTGCTTCACTTGGCTTCTCTGCCCACACCCTTCTCACAGGAGACAAATGAGCATGACCTTGGAGATCCAAGAGACACAAAAATGTTTTTATATTCTAGTGTGCCGTTGCACAATTTGATGGTATAGGAAAGTGGGAGAGAAAACGGCATTGCCCTGAGGCTAAGAAGGTTCAGATAGAGGAGAGGATATGCCCAGGGGCATTTTTAGGACTTGAAAACATTCGGGGCTTATCCCAAAGCCAGTAAGGTGGTCCGGGGGCATTCTCCCCCGGGAAAAAAAAGATTTTCAACAGCTAAATGCATGAATTTGTTACACTCAGAGATGAGCATTAAGAGATTCGAACATTGTTAGATTAGATCTTTTTCAGGTAATTTGCACCTTCCCACCTGTCACAGCAGACACTGCCAGTACTCAATTACAGTAGCTACTGTGGGTCGCTCTACTATGGAACACTCTATACTCTGGAACATATACAGTACATCTACAGTGTATTGCCAAAAAACACTCGACTTCAAACAGACTCTGACCTGTCCAATGAGACAAACTGACTAACGCTTAAGTGTTAATTGACTCAATCTAATTAACATAATAAAATATCCCCATCAAAATCCATCTGTTTAAGCTATATCTGTTGTTGTTTGGGCTGCGTCTCAATGCACTGCATCCACCTATGTCGGCGTTCCGCATCTGCGATGGAAAGGTGGCATCCTATGATGGTGCCACGTTGAAAGTCACTGAGCTCTTCAGTATGGGCCATTCTACTGCCAATGTATGTCTGTGGAGATTACATAGCTGGGTGCTTGATTTTATACACTGGTCAGCAATCGGTGTGGCTGAAATAGCCAAATCCACAAATTTGAAGGGGTGTCCACATACCTTTGGCCATGTAGTGTATATATTTGTTTGTATTTTGGAATGTATGTATAGTTTTACACCCAGTATAGGCCTATATAACTGTATCCTGTTCAAATTAGTTTTCCACATGGAGGTAGGGGCTTAGGCACTGCCAGGCCCACCCTGTCAGATTGAGCAAAAACAACAAAAATAACACATAATTAATACCCCCCTACTAAAGGAGTCAGACCTTTACAGAGTTTGTTTCTGAGAGGGCTGTGAGATGGTGTGCTAAAAGTCACCAGCAGGGAATTTGTAACAAAGTTTAGGCTGGGTGTTATCTTTTAGTATATTGCTTTTACATTACAGTAATGTAGTTTTGTAAAATTAGTCAACTGTACTGAGGTGTATCTTACAGAAATATTGATCCCTTCATATTCCTTTATTTTGTTCCCCACAGAGAGGATGATGATGTTTGGGAGAAAATCACCCACCGGCAAGTGCTCCAGCTGGTCAAGGTCTTCATCCTCCACTACCAGATCCACAACCCCCACAAAAGGATGAGTAGAATGAGAAGGGGACAACAAAGTAGGATCGTCTCGCAAGAGTCAAGCCGGTTACATTTAAAATGCATATCTGTTTATTATTTTTCTTGCAAATAGTTATTATTAATTACGTGCTTCTACACCTGCTTCAACACCTGCATTGTGTCAAGATCATCGTAATGTGGAAGAGAGGAGGACCAAGGCGCAGCGTGATATAAATACATTCTTCTTATTTAATGAAACGAAGAACACTTAAACAAACTTCCAAACCAACGTGAAGCTATAAATGACAAGTGCATACACAGGCAACTTACACATAGACAATAACCCACGAAATACCCAATGAATATAGCTGCCTAAATATGGTTCCCAATCAGAGACAATGATAAACAGCTGCCTCTAATTGAGAACCAATCTAGCCAACCATAGACATACAAACACCTAGACTAGACAACGCCCCATAAACATACAAAACCCCTAGACATGACAGAAACACCCACATCCCCCATGTCACACCCTGACCTAACTAAAATAATAAAGAAATCAAAGATAACTAAGGCCAGGGCGTGACACATTGCTTGCTGTTTGGGGTTTTAGGCTGGGTTTCTGTCTAGCTGATGTACGAAGGGCTATATAAATACATTTGATTTGATTTGATTAATGGAGGACAAATACCTACCACCAGTAAGAATTCCGGCTCTCACAGACCTGTTAGTTTTTCATTAAGAAGCCCTCCTGTTCTCCACTCATTACCTGTATTAACTTCTTATGGCTGCAAGCCGAGGCCGGCCACAATATGACAACAGCCACTTCAAGTGCAGGGCGCGAAATTCAAAATGTATTTTTTAGAAATATTTAACTTTCACACATTAACAAGTCCAATACAGCAAATGAAAGGTACACATCTTGTGAATCCAGCCAACATGTCCGATTTTTAAAATGTTTTACAGCGAAAACAGCACGTAAATGTATGTTAGCTCACCACCAAATACAAAAAAGGTCAGACATTTTTCACAGCACAGGTAGCATGCACAAAGCCAACCTAACTAACCAAGAACCAACCAAATTAACCAACAAACAACTTCATCAGATGACAGTCTTATAACATGTTATACAATAAATCTATGTTTTGTTCGAAACATGTGCATATTTCTGGTATAAATCATAGTTTACATTGCAGCTACAATCAGAAATTGCACCGAAAATAGCCAGATTAATTACAGATACCAACGTCAAATACCTAAATACACATCATAAAACATTTCTGAAAAATACATAGTGTACAGCAAATGAAAGACAGGCATCTTGTGATTCAAGCCAATATTTCCGATTTATTAAGTGTTTTACAGCGAAAACACAATATAGCGTTATATTAGCTTACCACAATAGCCAGAAACACAAGTCATTTCCCAGTAGCAAAAGTTAGCGATCGTAACAAACCAGTAAAAGATATATAATTTTTGACTAACCTTGATAAGCTTCATCAGATGACAGTCCTATAACATCAGGTTATACATACACTTATGTTTTGTTCGAAAATGTGCATATTTAGAGCTGAAATCCGTGGTTATACATTGTGCTAACCTAGCATCTTTTTCCCACATCGTCCGGATATTTTTCTGACACTTTTTCTGACACACATATTCTGACCATATAGCTATTAATAAACATTACTAAAAAATACATGTTGTATAGGAAATGATAGATACACTAGTTCTTAATGCAATCGCCGTGTTAGAATTCTAAAAAATAACTTCATTACGACATCCAGCTTAGGTATAGCGAGGGAGTACCCAAACTCTGGGCGCAAACGACTAGTTCACATGTACGACAGATATATGAAATAGCATCATAAAATGGGTCCTACTTTTGCTGATCTTTCATCAGAATGTTGTACAAGGGGTCCTTTGTCGGGAACAATCGTTGTTTGGATTTAGAACGGCCTTTTCCCATCTCGATTTAGCAAGCACACTTGCCAAGTGGCACGAATCTCTCCATGTCAACAAACGGAAGAGAACAGAACACGGCAAAACTCCTGAAAAAATTTCAATAATCTGATTCAACTATATTGAAAAAACATACTTTACGATGATATTGTCACATATATCAAATAAAATCAAAGCCGGAGATATTAGTCGTCCATAACGGCAGCTTATCAGAAGGCAAATCCAGGTCCCTGCTCGCATTCTCAAGAAAACAGGAAACTGGTGACACGTCATGCCAAGAGCTATAATTCGAGGCCAGATCAAGTTACACTCCATTTCTTCTCTAACTCCTTGTCGACATCTAGTGGAAGACGTATGAAGTGCATCTAAACTAATAAATAACAAGGACTTTAATAGGCAGCCCCTAGAAGAGAGCATCGATTTCAGATTTTCCACTTCCTGTCAGGAATATTTCTGCAAAAGGAGTTCTGTTTTACTCACAAATATAATTCAAACGTTTTTAGAAACTAGAGAGTGTTTTCCATCCAATAGTTAAAGTAATATGCATATTGTACGAGCAAGAATTGAGTACGAGGCCGTTTGAAATGGGCACCTTTTATCCGGCTACTCAATACTGCCCCTGCAGCTTAAACAGGTTAACTGCACCTGTTTGAACTCGTTACCTGTATAAAAGACACCTGTCCACACACTCAATCAAACAGACTCCAACCTCTCCATAATGGCCAAGACCAGAGAGCTGTGTAAGGACATCAGGGATAAAATTGTAGACCTGCACAAGGCTGGGATGGGCTACCGGACAATAGGCAAGCAGCTTGGTGAGAAGGAAACAACTGTTGGCGCAATTATTAGAAAATGGAAGAAGTTCAAGATGACGGTCAATCACCCTCGATCTGGGGCTCCATGCAAGATCTCACCTCGTGGGGCATCAATGATCATGAGGAAGGTGAGGGATCAGCCCAGAACTACACGGCAGGACCTGGTCAATATCTACGTAGGTGTACAGGGGCCCATTATCAGCAACCATCACTCCTGTGTTCCAATGGCACGTTGTGTTAGCTAATCCAAGTTTATCATTTTAAAAGACTAATTGATCATTAGAAAACCTTTTTGCAATTATGTTAGCACAGCTGAAAACTGTTGTTCTGATTTAAAGAAGCAATAAAACAGTCATTTTTTAGACCAGTTGAGTATCTGGAGCATCAGCATTTGTGGATTTAATTACAGGCTCAAAATGGCCAGAAATTAAGATCTTTCTTCTGAAACTCGTCAGTCTATTCTTGTTCTGAGAAAGGAAGGCTATTCCTTGTGAGAAATTGCCAAGAAACTGAAGCTCTCGTACAACGCTATTTACTACTCCCTTCACAGAACAGTGCTGGCTCTAACCTGAATAGAAAGAGTGGGAGGCCCCGGTGCACAAATGAGTAAGAGGACAAGTACATTAGAGTGTCTAGTTTGAGAAACAGACGCCTCAAGTGCATAACTGGCAGCTTCAATTAAGTAGTTAGACATTTTTCGACTTTGGGTGTGTTCTTAAATTCAATCTGGAGTGTCTGCACTCATAAATTAAAAGCGTTGTCAGTTTGTAAATTCAGACCGTTTCGCTCTCAGAGCGCATACTGGACGTTCGGGCCGAGGAGTAGGGTTGATTTGAGCGTTCTGGCCTTACAACGGCAGTCAAGCACCCACGCTAACGTTGGCTAGCTTGCTAGCTACTTCCAGACACAAATGAGACCACTCTGACCATTTTACTCGCCCTAGCAGAGCTGGTTAGGCAGTTTTCATGTTAACCAGAGCGTTGGTGACTAACTGTGCTGCTGGAAACAATTTAGTTACGCTTTTTTGCCAACGTTTACTGACACCAGCCATATTCAACGGGTGTTGAGCGCCCGTAAATTCATTATTCTGCGCTCTGGTACATTTAGACGAGAGTGCTCTGAAATCGGTGTAGATAGCCTGAGCGAATTTACGAAAGCACCCGAATGTCCATTGACAACGACTATACCATTTAGCTAAGCTAAGAATGACGGGAATAATCAAGTCAATAAACGTTGGGTAGTTAGATAACCTATAGTTAATATACTGGCAAGTTTGATGTATAACTACTAACTTTAGGTAGTTAGTTAACATACCGGTAATGATGTAATGATATGCTATGTGGTTCGTAAGGACAGCCTAGCTAACAAATTGTCAGCCAACATAACATGTGAGATAACTTATTCGAAAAGTCATTACTTTATTACATTGCGTAGCAAGCTACCCCTTGGTCGTTAGGGCAAATCTGGTCTGTGATAGGAGTTTTATTTTCACACCTAGCTCGGCTATTAGACTATTCTTTAGTAAAGATTGAATAGTCTATTGTTCAGCTATTAGCCCCCCTCCCCAACTTGCAACAAATTGTTGTTAGTCCCATCTCGTTCCTTGCCCTCTTCCAATCGTCATTCTGCGCCTGAGTGGCTCGCTTGTGGGTGTGCTGGCAGGATATGGCAGCACCTTCGGTTGTGTGTCAAGAATTCTGCACAGCAAGTTTGTATGAAGGTCTGGTTATTCACTTCAAAAATTGTTATATGCTATGGAGGTACATTTTTGTCGAGAGCAAAACTTTGTTTTTCAATCAAAAATAATTGTTCTGAAAGCAACTTTTTTACGACACAAAAGGAAGTCATAGCGGACACCTACGAAGAAGGACTGTGTGATGATGGCATCTCAGGTAAGCAGCACTTCCGTCCAAATATTACATAGCTAGTAGTTAGCTCCTACGATTCAGTGTCACTTCATAACATTCTACTATATTACATACATACCGTAGAATGATAAACCATGCAATTATTATTCTCAAGCTAAGCAAAAACATTTAGCTACGGACGCCTGTTCTTGCCATTTTCAGTTGAATTAATCTAACTTTCTTTCATGGCAACTCATAAGCAGGCCATGTTATATTTGTTTCAAAGTCGATATATAATCATATTTCATGAGTGTAACGGTTAGCTTTTTTTACAGAAGGATGAAAGAACACAACATGTCTGTCAGGGAATGCTATTCTGATATGTCAGATGAAGAGTTAGACCAGAAAGTCAGCGCCATTAAGGCAAGGATGCCCCATGCGGGCTTTATAATGGTCAAAAGAAGTATAGCAGGTATCATTGCCAGAATGATCCAGCGTCGCTGCGTTGCTCAGCAAAAATACTGTCTCTCGTCCACATTGATACAAATCATAAATTTATAAGGTACTAAGATGTATAATGTCTCCATCAAATCTAAACTGTTTGATTTTTACATGTTTGTAGACAAATGTTCAATGATGTATTGAATGAGTTGTTCTTCATCAACTGGTAAATAAATAAATAATGAAGCAGGTTAATAGGTTAAACATTTCACTTTTAATTCCAAGCCTTTTTTCAAGATACAACATTGTCATCTTTGACGGTACAGATGGATTTTCAAGGAAGGTAAGTAAATTATTTTGTGTGCATATTTCACCTAATGAACAACCACAACGTGCTTCTACACCTGCATTGTTGCCGTTTGGGGTTTTAGGCTGGGTTTCTGTACAGCACTTTGTGACATCGACTGATGTAAGAAGGGCTTTATAAATCATTTTGATAGATTGATTGACAATACCAGTCTGGTGTTAAGCTTTCTGTGCTGTATTGACGTATCCTGAAAATGACATCTGCTGCTTTAGATTGAACGGTCATATCTCAGTTATTGTTTCCATATCTACAAAAAAGAAGCCATTTTCTTTACTTTCAGAGTTCGAGCTGATCATTGAGTCGAAAACGTAGATATTGCCAGATGTTCACTGTCTGAGGAACAGGCCGTGGAAGCTTTATTGCTGCAAAAGTGTCTATAACCAGAGGTAATTAAACTGGTCTGTGTTCTTTTTCTCTCTTCCTCTCTGCCTGTCTTGATGTACATGGAACCCGTCTCATATGCATTAATTAAAAAACACGTAAGATGTCAGCTGCTAATTTTCAGATTTACACCTCTTCTGTGTGGGATATGTGTTCCTACCTCGTCTGCGGGCAGATCTGCAGCATTTCACAGAGAGTTGGAATAATCACCCTTTAAGTACAGAGGCGAACCTGACACCTCACCAGCTGTGGCATATCGGAATGCTCCAAACACCTGTGCACATTTTTGTTTTTGCCTTGGCACTACACAGCTGATTCAAATGATCAAGTCATCATCAAGCTTCAAGTGGTATTCAAGACTAATAATGACATTATCTTCTATTGTTTGTTTTCATGTGTCTGTTTTCAGCATAAAGTACTCTGTAGCCACTTAGTGTGGACACCAAGTGAGACCACACACACACACACACACACACACACACACACACACACAATACGTCTCTCTCCTTCACTTCATCCCTCTCCCCCTTCTCCCTAAATCCTCTAGGTTATATCAGCTGTGTTGGTGAACCCCTCCCGCATCTGAACTGGCTGACATAGAGAGCACAGCATGATCATAGGTGAGAGGTCACTTGGTCGGGTCAACAGGATGTATTATTAAAGAGATGCTTTACATTAAAATACAGAGAGAGATGTAGTAGTCCCAGAGTTAACAATCCAATGTCAGTTTTGCCTTTCACCTCCTGATGATTATGATGACTGAAAAAAACAAGGCTTAATCATGCTCTCTTTCTATCCATCTGTCTCGTCTGCAGGTATGTTTTGATGTGAGAGAGGAAGCCAGTCCTGTCATCGCCACATCACCCGCTCTTAAGAGAACCAGCCTTGGGGCCCCAGTTGGCCCGAAGGTTAGGAGACACCGCTAGAGACACTGTACTTGTGATGAACTGGGAGAATATTAGGGTAGCACTGTAATTCATTAATCATATGCTGTCTGCCTCTGTTCTTACCTATTTCCCTTTCTGTCTTCTACACCTCTCTCCCTACCTCGTCTTTCTCCCTCGATTTATAATGCACACCATATGTGCACTGAAGTGCAGATTGAACTTGTATTTATATAATAATATTACAAATATCATAATTATAATGCATGTATTTATAACACGTGGATAATGAAATTCTTTCAATAAAGCGTTTCACATTCTCCACTGGTTGAAATTATGTATCTCATTGAAATACTTTACTGTGTCCTCAGATTAATGCAGATGTAGGGAGTTAGATATGCATAGTTTTTTTTCTGTATATATGAATTCCAAATCAGACTTTACTTAAATCATGTTTAAAGTCTATTGCATAGTTACAATGTGTAATCATTGATGTCCCAGGGGCAGGAGTGGTAAACACTGTTGAAGTTTATAATTGTAAAACATACATACAGCATGATTCAAAGAATGGAGTTTGATACACCTGGTATTGGATATGACTGAAAAAGAATGTCTCACAGAGATTCATACCTGAACCACACCTTTATTTGCCAAGGAAGAGTACATGATCAGTGAATATATTCAATTTACAGGCTACAACGTGGGGATCTCATGCGTGGTAATAACTACAGTACCTGTATATAGGACATGCATCCTTAGCACAATAAAGTTATTATATTCTACTCTATCCATAGGCTTCATTAATGCCATTCAGACTTGAAGTTGGTACAACAACTATGATAGCTGAGGTTCGTAGATAGGTTCTGAACTAATATTCATACCAAACGTTTTAGGGTTCATACACAGATTGGCTACATACTGTAGCTAGCTACACATCCATAGGCATACAGTTATTTTTATCCTCCACTACACAATAAGCAAGTAAATAGTTAGCTAGCTATGTTACTTCAGCTGCATTGCAAAGCAAGCTCACACAATTGTACATTCAATTTGCAGTAAATTCTTTAGCTAGCTAGATTCTTTACATCCACTGTTTCCCAAGTTGACAGCCTGGTTTTCTTAGGAGTCCCTAAAACATTAATGCAATCGCCGTGTTAGAATTCTAAAAATAACTTAATTACGACATCCAGCTTAGGTATAGCGAGAGAGTACCCAAAATCTGGGGCGCAAACAACTATTTCACATGTTCGACAGATATGAAATAGCATCATAAAATGGGTCCTACTTTTGACGATCTTTCATCAGAATGTTGTACAAGGGGTCCTTTGTCGGGAACAATCGTTGTTTGGATTTAGAATGTCCTCTTCTCCAGTCAATTAGCACGGAAAGCTAGCAAAGTAGCGCAAAACTCTCCTTCCTGAACAAAGGCACACAACGCAACACGCCTAACGTCCAGAATAAATTTCAATAATCGAATAAAACTATATTGAAAAAACATACTTTACGATGATATTGTCACATGTATCAAAGAAAATCAAAGCCGGAGATATTAGTCGTCCATAACGGCAGCTTATCAGAAGGCAAATCCAGGTCCCTTCACTCGCTCTCCAGAAAACAGGAAACCGGTGACACGTCATGCCAAGAGCTATGATTCGAGTCCAGATCAAGTTACACACTCCATTTCTTCTCTCACTCCTTGTCGACATCTAGTGGAAGACGTATGAAGTGCATCTAAACTTTTAAATATCAAGGACTTTAATAGGCAGCCCCTAGAAGAGAGCATCGATTTCAGATTTTCCACTTCTTGTCAGGAAGTTTGCTGCAAAAGGAGTTCTGTTTTACTCACAGATATAATTCAAACGGTTTTAGAAACTAGAGAGTGTTTTCTATCCAATAGTAATAATAATATGCATATTGTACGAGCAAGAATTGAGTACGAGGCCGTTTGAAATGGGCACCTTTTATCCGGCTACTCAATACTGCCCCTGCAGCCCAAACAGGTTAATGTCCCCAGAGATCTAAATTTCCGTCAACCCAGAATGTCCGGATTTGTCTGCATAGCCAAGATCTGAATGTAATTCAATTTTGGAAGGTCGTCATGTTCAGATGCATCAACCCAAGTCCTTTACGTTTTTAACATCACTATGGAAACCAGTTCAAACAAGCTACGCTCAATAGGTCTGTCTGATGGTTGATATTGATATAGTTGGTATGGCTATTAGATTGCATAGAACTGCAGCATTTGGTCTATCCCTATTAGTAATTGAGGAAGGAGAAAATTTGGAATAACTTTTCCAAGATTAGCACCATAGGGCATGAGGCCGCAGCCAATGTCAATATGAGGAACTCTCAGAGAAACCAATGATGGAATGTAATAAACTGACTTACATGGGTTTTGGTTGTTTGTTTTCATGCAACAGCCCAAGCCCTCTACGTGATTTGAAAACCAAGAGGGTATTCAAGTTTAAGGAATTCACATTTGAACTGAAAACACTGGGTGAGCAGGCCACAGTGGGCTCCTCTTTTGAGCTAAGGGTGGAGTTCAAAATGGGTACAGATTACAACTGACAACGCCCCTGGCAGTATAGACAACAGTACGGCAATAAAAAAATTGCTCCCTCCGCTGAAAAAAGTGGACACAGTCTTCCAGCTGATGGCGAAAAGTTACACTGCATTATTTCTGCCTCATGCACAAATTCATGTTGTTACTCCTATGACCAGAGAAAGTGAAATGTTCCTTGACATAAAAAAAGACAAGCCACTAATAATAACAACGCAAACTTATCGGAACACTTTACTATAGGCCTACTCGTTCATTGCAGCCTACTCATTCATTGCAGTGCTGGTGGCTTATACAGCTTACAGTGTACGGCTTATAAAAGGTGTTGAACGAAGTGTTGACAGTGTTAAACAACAACTTAAATAAATGTACACAAAGACCGCAGCTCTTTGCCTATTTTGTTGAGTGGTTTTAAAAGTTTTTCACTTTGATGTGTGTTCGAGGCTTCTTTTTTTTTTTCAATGGCTCGAGAAAACCTTGCAGACACGGTGATCTGAACTATTTGATTGGCCAGCGGTGGGCCTAGAGGTACACTTGATTTGCTCTCTGGCCCTGCCGGGTAGGCGGCGTTATACCTTCAGACACATGAAATGGTTCAAAATGGGAACACTTTGCCTTCCCGGCACTAGGGCTTCTGAATCAAGTTCACCTGACACCAATTAGCGGAAACACATAAAAAAATAATGCAGGGCTTTGTCATTGGGTTTTTTACAGAAGTGTTTGGTGATAGACTAGGAATGCCTTGGAGAGCAACCATTTGATCGCAATCGACCGGTTGGTGACTACTGCTGTAGAACATCTTTTGTTTCCAGAAAGTGTTGAAATTGTCAATAAAAGTTATGCCAAAAGAGTGGCAGACATAAGAAGACATATGAAGAGCCTTTTAGGGTGTCGATCAGCTCAACAATCATTAGCTTGGATTTACCCTTTTTGATGTAATTTGATCCCACATGCACTACAACAGCATCAGTCATTCTGAGACATTCTGTGATATCCTTCACCGTAGCACCCGGGTAGCACAGGGTTTTTGTTCCAGGAACCAAGGTGTGCCTCACCGTTGAACTACCAATGATGACGGCTGGAGGGAGGTGAGTGGCCGTGGACATCCAACCTTTTCTGAGCCTCCTTGACGACTGACGTGACATGGGAGAAGCCATCCGAGAAGGCATAGCTGCGGGAAGTAGGGCTGCTGAGGGTGCTGCAGATGTGTTTTTCTTTAAAATATATACAGCACCAGTCAAAAGTTTGGAAGTTTGGACCTACTCATTCTAGTTTTTAACTAAAAAAAATATATAGAATAATAGTGAAGACATCAAACTATTAAATAACACATGGAATCATGTAGTAACCAAAAAAGTGTTAAACAAATCAAAATATATTTGAGATTCTTCAAAGTAGCCACCCTTTGCCTTGATTACAGTTTTGCACACTCTGGCATTCTCTCAAACAACTTCACCTGGAATGCTTTTCCAACAGTCTTGAGGGAGTTCCCACATATGCTGAGCACTTGTTGGCCGCTTTACCTCCACTCTGTGGTCCAATTCATTCCAAACCATCTCAATTGGGTTGAGGTCGGGTGATTGTGGGGGGCCAGGTCAACTTGTGGCGAAATCCGGCGAAATCCTCATCATTTTAAGAACGCATCAGCAGTCAGGAAGGAGGAAATAAAGATGGCTCTTCCGGCTCTCTGTGGGAAGCTCTCGGTTGGCGCGGCAGTTTGACAGTGTATGCAACTCTGCAGAAGTCTTTATTTTCAGCGTGCTTAGTTGTAAAGAGTTAAAGTCACCCGCTGATGTTACCGCTCTAGGTCGTGGTTGTAATCTTTTTGGACTGCACCGGTCATTGATCGCTTGGTCTCGCTCTCGCTCTCTCTCGCGCTCTCTCTCGCGCTCTCTCTCGCTCTCTCGCTCTCTCGCTCTCTCTCTTGCTCTCTCTCTCTCTCTCTCTCTCTCTCTCTCATATTTATATATTTGCGCGCTCCCTTTGATGTTCAGTGTTGCTGGACTATTATTGCCCTGCCAAACGTATTTGGGTTGATATTTTAGTTAAAGAAAGTTTGCATGAAAATGATTGTTTATTGTTGTTTGAGATATATTGATTTTGTGTGGGACTATTTACATTTGGCCGAGAAGATTTTGGGACATTTTAAAGGCCTTCTTTGCTTTGTCTATGAACACACCCCCCACACAGATTCATACCCCCGCACTCCTCCACTGGGAGGTAATACAGAATATTGCAAATCCTCTGTTGATGACTGGGATCTTTCTTGTCAGTTGTTTCTATGAAGTTGCTGTTAAATTGCTCTGCTATTATTATTGTATGAGGTATTATTGGTTGGGTTACCACTGTGCTGTGACGTACCGCTACAGAATTGACTCCCGAACAGGGACCCTTGAGAAAAGCACTGATGACACAACCTACACGAAGTTGAATCATGTATTTTGTTGGAACCCCATACCGTGTCAATATCAACACACCTAATGGAACTTATGACAGTTATTCAGTCATTGTGGAAGGACTCTATTGTGTAATGGAGTTTATTCCCAGGCTTTTGGCTCGCCTAAGTTGTGGAATATTGAATCAAAATATTTCACAGATACCGCAACTTAAGACTTTATTACAAACCGTAACAAAGCCGCGCAATTCCATGGAAGAACCAACTTGTCTTGCCACAAACCTCAGGTTTTATAGGTTCCCACTTTCAGATAACCCACATGGTCACTCCCCTCTATGTAGATGATTAACACCCCTTGGCCTCTTGCCACCGTTATCTTTCTGTCTCAATTCTTGCTCGTTTACCGATTAATACACAAATGCATGTGTCTGTCCCATGATACTCATGGTACTACACAATGGCTCTCCCCAACCCTACAACAGCACAGACGTACATATACAATACAATCACATGCCTTAACGCTAGTCACAAGACCAAACAATTACTTTCCTCAGGCCTACAACAGCACAAGCACACATACATAATACAATTGAATGTCTCAAGGCTACTCACAAGACCAGGTAATGACTTCCCTCGGGCCTATAACAACAGCACAGGCATACATTTTCCGCTTACGTTCTGTTTTTGCATGTCTAGTGATTATCTCCATGTTGACCCAGTCTGTACATTCTCCTGAGCTCAGCCTTTATTCTGCTTCACATATCTATTAATTAACCCTTTGTTTTTTGTCTCAATACTTATGGGAGTCCAGTCTAGATACTGGAAAATCAGCCATAGTGAATTTTCACCTACACCTATTACCATTACCATCCCCCCAACATCTTCATGTTACCCTGCCCAGACAGACTGGGAGAGGTGTCTCTGTGCTCACTGGACAAATGGAACAACAATGGACACACACCAACCAAAGTTTGACATTCGCAAACTCAGTAAAATTGTGCAGTTGAGGTTGGCTCACCTCCCCCATCAAATGGAGGAAAACCAACAACAAACAGATTCTCTGAAGCAGGATGTTCAAGGGAAAGTGCAAAGTTTCAAAACACTCATAGAAACGAACCATCATCTAGTCATTACCTATCTTGACGAGGAACAAGAACAGAGAGCGGAGGCGTCAGCCTCTGTTGTGAAGGAAGTTTGCTCTTACATATCTGAACGATTTTGTGGAGGACATGAAAAACTCTCACAAGGGAACTACGATTTTTGATTAAATAGTCTCAAAAGGAGACTTCTAATGAGATGGAAAAAGCACAGAAGGCCACAGAGCTTCAACTGGAGGAGCTGCACCAAGAGGTAATGCAGTGCTTTACCCTGGACAATTATTTTGTACCTCCATCAGGGTTTGCCACTGGCTCTGTCATTAAGGGAATAGGAACAAGTAGCACTACAAAAACCCCTCTGAAGATACTGTTAAACAGAACTTCCATTTCACCAAGACCCCTTGCCACTGTCAGGCTCCTCTAGAGAGCTCCCTCCCTATCAAACTACTTTTCCCAACTTGTGGTAGGCAAGAAGATGATGTTAACTTCTTGCCACTAGGGGGGTGCCATTTCGACATAGTACAAATTCATTTCCAAATTAAACTGCCTCGTACTCAATTCTTGCTCGTACAATATGCATATTATTATTACTATTGGATAGAAAACACTCTCTAGTTTCTAAAACCGTTTGAATTATGTCTGTAAGTGAAACAGAACTAGACTTAGAGCAATTCTCCTATGAGGATTTGAAAATGGTGAAATCTGCTTGCTGTTCCCAGACCTGTGGATAACTCTGACTGTCTTCTATTGGTTGAGATGCACTGCATACGCCTTCCCCTGGTTGTTAGCGAATAGGGAGTCTTGAAATGGCGTCTCTACGTAGTTCCCAAAGTTTATACATTTGATTGGGAACAAGGTGGCTGATTCTTTTCACCTTCACTCGGGCGCATTGGGGAGATGGGGACGTTCTTTTGGAACCATCGGTTATAGATCTCAGACATTTCCGGCTGTGTTTTTATTCGATATAGGTGTTGAAGACATCGTAATGTTGTTATTTTGAACCAAATTATATCAGTTTGTCAGTATATTGCGATTTTCGGGTATTTATTTCCTTGGCGCTGTAGGAATGTGGGTATCTCTCTCTTTCGTGCTAATGTTTACTGCTAATTGCAACTCTGAAGAGGACGTTCTCCAACCTATCAACGATTCTTTTTGACAATGGACACCTTTCCCAAGATTCTGATGAGAGTTCATCGCAAAGTAAGAACTATTTATGCTGATAATTCATTGTTCTGTTGAAAAATGTCAAATGCATGAAACGCCATTGCTTGCAGTGTAGCATTGTGTTATCGCAGCCTGTATTGCGCAGTAAGGTTAATTTTAAAAATGTAATTCAGCGATTGCATTAAGAACTAATTTGTCTTTCAATTGCTGTCCAACCTGTATTTTTTAGTCAAGTTTTGGAATAGTTACTGATTAGATGATTAGGTGCCTCTTCAAAGATTTCTCCTGCCATTTTCTGGGGACCTTGGCTACTTTTCTCATTGTATAACACGATTTGTGCCGCTAAATATGCACATTTTCGAACAAACTCTATATACATTGTGTAATATGATGTTACAGGACTGTCATCTGAAGAATTCTGAGGTTAGTGAAAAAATTAATATATTTGGTGGTTTATACGTTATTGCTATGTTTGGCTTGAATCAATGCTGTTGTAATGTTTGCTATTGTGCTAAGCTAATATAACGCTATATTGTGTTTTCGCTGTAAAACACTTTGAAAATCTGAAATGTTGTCTTGATTCACATGATCTGTGTCTTTCATCTGCTGCACGCTGTGTATTTTTAAGAAATGTTTTATGATGAGTAATTAGCTAATACACGATGGTCTCTGTAGTTATTCTAGTCGTTTTAGTGAGAGTTGTGATGGGGGCTGCAATAGTAAATTCTGATTTGTACCTGAAATTTGCAAATTTTTCTAACAAAACCTATGCTATACAATAAATATGTTATCAGACTGTCATCTGATGAGGTTGTTTCTTGGTTAGTGGCTATTTATATCTTTGGTCGAATTTGTGATAGCTACTGATGCAGTAAGGAAATGGTGGAGTATGGGAGTGGTGTCTTTTGCTAACGTGGTTAGCTAATAGATTTACATATTTTGTCTTCCCTGTAAAACATTTTAAAAATCAGAAATGATGGCTTTATTCACAAGATGTGTATCTTTCATTTGGTGTCTTGGACTTGTGATTTCATGAACATTTTATTATATGATATCCCTGTGGTTTTAGGCTAGGTTATGATAGTCATCTTTTGTGATCGGGGTGCTCCCGGATCCGGGTTTGGTAGGCGTTAGAGGTTAATCCACTTTTTTCTATCTAATTGGCATTATATCCTTTCTATCCAGGCCCTTACTGACTTGGAGTTTCTTGGCACCCTCTGCAGTGTTCTCCATGATACAGCAAGAGACTAGCGGGAGATAGCCAACCTGGGAGGAGTTTCAAAAACAATTCTTCTCAGCCTTCCTCTCAGAGGACTATGAGGATGAACTGGCGGGACGGGTTCATAACAGAGTCCAGGGTGAAGCAGAGCCAATACGCGACTTTGCCTTCTCCTATCGAGTTCTATGTAGGAGATGGAAGGCTGACATTACTGAGGAGGAGATGTTCAAACTCATTCTTAAGAACATGGTTCCACGCCTTTCAGTCAACTTCGGGAATGTGTACAGAATGTGAATGATCTGGTGCGTCTTGGAACTCAATTTCAGAAGGTTTGGAAGCACCACCTCCGAACTCAAAACCCTATTCCCTCATTCCTGTATCCCAACAACTCTCCTGGGACTAAACCGTCTCAGCAGTTTGTGCCCAAGATCCAAGACAAAAGTCCAGTGATGTGCTGGAAGTGTAAAGTCCAACATCCTCAGGTTCTTGCCCCATCTATGGCAAGCATCAGGATTCAGGAAAAAGGTCAGAAGACCAACAGTCTAGACAGGCATGGTGGCATGCATACAATTGGGTCGGCCTCAATGCCCACCATGAAGCCTTCAGACAGCACAACTACCTGTCTTATTCCTATTCCGCAACAACTATTGGTTCCTCTGACTGTTAGGAACTGGAGAGGGAAGGCCATAATCAACACAGGAGTAACTTACACCCTGATGCAGGAGCCCCATTGACAAAACATGGCATTACCTCATGAAAATCTTTGAGCCTGGGAGGAAGGACCATTGTACTTGGCCAACAGAGAATCTACCACTCCCTTGGGCTGGATTGATATGACAATAAAGCTGCATGATGAGATTATTAACCTTCCTGTGGCTATACTTGCAGATCCGAGCCTTGCATTTAATGTAGTCCTTGACCTGGAATTCATGTTCCTCAGTGGACTGACCATCTCGATATCCGAACCATCCTATCGGCTGTGCTCTGACCATTCCTGGTATCTTTCATTTCAACCTGGAAATGCACTGATTTCAGGCTGGAGCCTGCTACCTTATTCGAGTCCTAGCTAGGTCAATATGACAATGACAAAGACAGACAAAATACAAAGAGGAGACAAAGTCAAAAAACAAGTTCTGCCAGTGAACCCGATTACAGCCTTAACCACCCCACTTCTATTGGAGAGCAAAAGCAAACCTGATGTTGATTTCTACGTCAAATAAGCAGTGGAACAGGCATGTCTGTCGGATGATGAGAGGTGGCAGCTCTTGCAGATGTTGGAGATGAACAGTGAGGTCCCCATTTAGCAGTGTCTCTACAGGCTGTCCCCCGCCAAACTGGAAATTCTCAATGAACAGCTCAAGAACATGTTGGATAATAGAGTTGTGGAACCTTCTTTTTCTGGATGGGCTTCTCCTGGTGTCCTGATTCCAACGAAAGATGGTCGATATCAATTCTGTGTAGACTACAGGAAGCCGAATGCCATAACAAAAAGCGATGCCTACCCTCTACCAAACATCAATGACATACTGGCATCTCTGGCAGGAGCATCCATCTTCAGTAATCTGGTTCTGATCTGCGGATATTGGCAGGTAGCAATGGATCCCGCCAGTCAGGACAAGACTGCCTTTGTCACCCCTGCTGGTTTGTACTCCTTCAAAGTCGTGCCTTTTGGTTTGAAGAATGCTCCAGCAGCCTTCCAAAGGCTGATGTCCTGGGAGATCTGAGGGAAAGACATAGTCTTGTGTATCTGGATGACATCCTAATCTACTCCTCCTCTGTTGCTGATCATCTGCAAGACATTCAGTCTGTCTTCGACAGACTAAAGGCTGTAGGTTTGAACCTGAACTTGAAGAAGTGTAATTTCTGTTTGCCAGACCTCAAGTTCCTTGGTCATGTGGTTAATACTGAAGGTATCCGTGCAGATCCAGCCAAATTTACAGCAGTGCAGGAGTTCCCAATTCCCACATCCCTCAAGGCTGTTCAGCACTTCCTGGGTACGGCTGGATGGTAAAACATGTTTGTGCCTTACTTTTTAAAGTTCACCGAACCAATCAACCACCTTAAGAAGAAGGGAGTGAAATTCCAAATAAACCCCTGCTTGCCAAAGCGCATCTGAAGCACTCATCTCATCACTTGTACCAGATGCCCTTTCTTTGATTACAGAGACTGCCAATGTTTGCCCTCCATTGTGCAGCACTTAAGTGTCTGGATGATTCCTTCCCTCTGGATGATGAGAGTGTGGAGAGCACAGCAGAAGAATGCCGCCATCATGGCGATCCACAAGAGTCTGTCTGAAGACTCAAAGTCGCTTCAATGAGAAGTTCAGCATAATTCAGGATAAAGTGTATCGAAAAACTCCAAGAGGAGATGGAACACACAGCACTCATTACCACGTCTTCATCCCCTTTACAAACTTCTTAGGGCTAGGGGGCAGTATTTGGAAGTTTGGATGACTGAGGTGCCCAAAGTAAACTGCCTGTTACTCAGGCCCAGTATCTAGGATATGCATATGTATGGTATTATTGGATAGAAACCACTCTGAAGTTTCGAAAAACGTTAAAATAAGGTCTGTGAGTATAACAGAACTGATATGGCAGGCGAAAACCCAAGGAGAATCCATCCAGAACTTTTTGTTCTCAGCTCACGACTGATTATAATGGCTGTCTATGGGAATATAAAAGGAATACCTCCCATATTGCAGTTTCTAGGGCTTCCACTAGATGTCAACAGTCTTTAGAAAGAGTTTCAAGCTCGTTTCTTGAAAAATGAGCTAGAATTTGTAGTTTTTCTAGGTGGCTTCCATTTTGATTGTAGTGTTGTGATGCGCGTGGATGAGAGAGTGCACACTTCGTTATTTATCTCCGGTAATGAACACACTATTCTCCGTCTTAAATTTTATCGTTTATTTACATATTAGGGTACCTGAGGCTTGATTAGAAATGTTGTTTGACTTGTTTGGACAAGGTTTATTGGTAATGTTTGGGATTCATTTGTGTGCATTTTGAACGAGGGAAACAGGTGGATTACTGAATGAAGAGCGCCAACTGGGATATAAAGAAGGACTTTATCGAACAAAACGACCATTTGTGATGTAGCTGGGACCCTTTGGATTGCAAACAGAGGAAGATCTTCAAAGGTAAGTGATTTATTTTATCGCTATTTCTGACCTTCGTGACACTTCTGCTTGGTTGGAAAATGTTTTTAATGTTTCGCCGTAAAGCCTTTTTGAAATCTGACAAAGCGGCTGGATTAACAAGAAGTTAAGCTTTTAACTGATGTATAACACTTGTATTTTCATGAATGTTTAATATTACAAATTTTGTATTTTGAATTTCGCGCTCTGCAATTTCACTGGATGTTGGCCAGGTGGGACGCTAGTGTCCCAACTACCCCAAAGAGGTTAAATGACCAGATGATCCAAGCTTATCATGCCAACCCCATGAGTGGGCACCTTGGAGTTTAAGACCTACCAAAGATTACAGGAGGTGGCTTACTGACCATGCATGTATCTTGTTGATACCAAGAAGTTTGTACAGCAGCGTGAAGTCTGCCAGAAATACAAACCAGAAATTGGCAGACCTGCCGGGAAACTGCAGCAGACCATGGTGAACCAACCCAATGAAATGCTGGAAATTTACCTCACGGGACATTTTCCTCCCAGCCAGGGGACACAAAATTAATTTTACCCCCCAGTAGCTCTGTGATGGGCTCGGCCTGCATCTGAATTGTGGACTCTGTCTCAGCCCACCTCTGATGGAAAACACATGCAGAAAGGCCATGCCTGGACTGGCAACAGCAACTGCCCCGGTACGGGGATACTTTTGGGCAGCTGGCCCAGCTGTGGTTGGTCTACAGGCAGTAATGGCAGTAGCGATGGTCTGTGCACTGTAGAGAACAGCTACAGGGCTCAACACCTGGAAGGTCACTCCAACAGAGTAAGCAAAAACCGCTGGGCTCTGAAGAACTCTTCTTCCAGTGTCTTTGCTGGATACAGCTTCGCCCACCTTTGCCAGTCGTCAGGGAAACAGCATTGTAGTCTGTCTACCAGAAGAAGAGTGGCGTCGTCCCAGTAGCGTTGATTGTGTAGCCACCCCCACAGGTAGTCAGCCAGGTCTTCCTTCTCGTTGCACCAGCTTGGTAGCATTGTGGTCAGTCCTTCACTGTCCATGGCATAGGATCCCACCACTTTCACCGTATGTGAAGAAGAATCCAAAGCGGCAGATCGGACAGTGAGGAGACAGACAGGATTTTCTGGTGCTCACCTCTCTTAGCCTGTCTAGGATGAGGGTGCCGCTAGCGGCACTCCCCCCCCACCCCACTGAAAAACCAGTGCCGCGAAATTCAAAAATTTTTTTGGGGGGAAATATTTAACTTTCACACATTAAAGTCCAATACAGCTAATGAAAGACACAGATCTTGTGAATCCAGCCAACATGTCCGATTTTTAAAATGTTTTACAGGGAAGACACAATATGTAAAGATGTAAATCTATTAGCTAAAAACACATTAGCATAATCCACCATCTTTTATTTGTCCACCAACACCAGTAGCTATCACCAATTCGGCTAAACTAAGATATTTATAGCCCCTAACCAAGAAAAAAACTCATCAGATGACAGTCTGATAACATATTTATGGTATGGGATAGGTTTTGTTAGAAAAATGTGCATATTTCAGGTAGCTGGCATAGTTTACAATTGCACCTACCGTCACAAATGGACTAGAATAATTACAATGAGCAACGTGTTTACCTAACTACTAATCATCAAACATTTCGTAAAAATACACAGCATACACTAATCGAAAGACACAGATCCTGTGAATACAGACAATATTTCAGATTTTCTAAGTGTCTTACAGCGAAAACACAATAAATCGTTATATTAGCATAGCACATAGCACATAGCAGCCCAGCATTGATTCTAGCCAAAGAGAGCGATGACGTAAACATCGCCAAAATATATTATTTTTTTCACTAACCTTCTCAGAATTCTTCAGATGACACCCCTGTAACATCACATTACAACATACATATACAGTTTGTTCGAAAATGTGCATATTTAGCCACCAAAATCATGGTTACACAATGACAAAGGTAGCTCAGCTGGTGAGAAAATGTTGGTGCGCCATATTAGACAGTGATCTACTCTTATACATAAATACTCATAAACGTGACTAAAAAATATAGGGTGGACAGCGATTGATAGACAATTTAATTATTAATACAATCGCGGATTTACATTTTTTAAATTATCCTTACTTTTCAATACAGTTTGCGCCAAGCGAAGCTACGTCAAAAAACATGGCGTCCTAAGCCACTAACATTTTTCGAAAGAAACACGATTTATCATAATAAAAATGTCCTACTTTGAGCTGTTCTTCCATCAGTATCTTGGGCAAAGGATCCTTTCTTGGGTCTAATCGTCTTTTGGTGGAAAGCTGTCCTCTTGCCATGTGGAAATGCCAACTGCGTTCGGGATGAACTGGAAGCGTGCCCAGCGATTCACAGCGTTTCAGAAATAAATGTCCCAAAATCGCACTAAACGGATATAAATTGCTATAAAACGCTTTAAATTAACTACCTTATGATGTTTTTAACTCCTATAACGAGTCTTAACATGACCGGAGAAAGATTACTCCCAACACTAATGCTTGGAACAGGTGCGGGTCGGTGTCCTCCACGCGCATGACGCACCAAGAAAAGAGTTGCTAGCTACAGGGTTTTTTAATTTGTAGTGCCTGTGAACGCGCAATCGACCCCATTCAAATCGTCATCACGTAAAGGCATCCAGGGGAAGACGTAAGCAGTGTCCGTATACTCATAGCAATAACAGTGGCCTTTTAACTGACTCCAGATCAGGGGCCAACATTTCTGAAATCTGACTCCATGTCAGGGAAATTGCTGTAGAATGGGTTCTGTTCCACTTAGAGACAAAATTTCAACTCCTATACATTACATTTACATTTTAGTCATTTAGCAGACGCTCTTACCCAGAGCGACTTACAGTAGAGTGCATACATTTTTATTACATGTTTTTATTTTTTTATTTTTTTTATTTTTTACATTTCATTACATTTTACATACTGAGACAAGGATATCCCTACCGGCCAAACCCTCCCTAACCCGGACGACGCTACGCCCCACGGACCTCCCGGTTGCGGCCGGCTGCGACAGAGCCTGGGCGTGAACCCAGAGACTCTGGTGGCGCAGCTAGCACTGCAATGCAGTGCCCTAGACCACTGCGCCACCCGTAAAACCCGTAAAACTCCAAATAATGCATGCAGAGCATGAATGATATGTGGGTTGGATCTTGTAGCTCCTAAACCTAGCTCACCCTTACCTTCAGATGTTGATATGTGGGTTGGATCTTGTAGCTCCTAAACCTAGCTCACCCTTACCTTCAGATGTTGATGAAGATGTGTGGGTTGGATCTTGTAGCTCCTAAACCTAGTTCACCCTTTACCTTCAGATGTTGATATGTGGGTTGGATCTTGTAGCTCCTAAACCTAGTTCACCCTTACCTTCAGATGTTGATATGTGGGTTGGATCTTGTAGCTCCTAAACCTAGCTCACCCTTTACCTTCAGATGTTGAAGAAGCTCTTAAGATGTGATCCACTGTATCTACAGCTAGCGCTATAGTGTCTGCATCCCAAATGGAACCCTCGCCCCTATGTAGTGCACCACTTTAGACCAGCATGCATAGGGTAGTGGTGCACTATGTAGGGAATAGGGTGCCATTTGAGGATGTAGCCTCTGTCTGACACTAGACTAGAGGCCCTTCAGGGGGGTGATTTTCTCTCTCCCAGGAAAGGAACCACAGCTGAAAATAATCCCTTTTGCAACATCTTCAATTAACCGATGGGAGGAACACTATCATCATTTTGCACGCAAGCACAAACATTCCGGGAAGCAAACGAAGCTAAAATATTTTGCTTTCTCACAGATGAGTTAGAGGAGATCTGTTTTCACGCCATCATCTTTTAGAAAAACTCCAGTCCAAAAACCACAAGGCAATATAATGGATATTATAGCAGGGTTTCTACTCCTAGACTCACACCACTAGGGGCTCGGACCTAAAGACTGTATGGAACTCTGCTGACCATGTATGATCATAGTCCTGTGGACAAATGACACCCTAGTCCCTGGACAGTGCACTACATTTGACTAGAGTCCTGTGTGAATCTGATTCAACCATGAGTCATGAGATTTGGGCACTATTCAAATACCTTAAAAAGCCTTCCGGAGACCTTCCTTCCTTCCTTGAGGAAATCACTGACCTACCAGTCAGATTGGTGAAAGTAATGAGATGGAAGGAAGCCATGTTTTCATCTATCAACTAACATACAGATCAGTGCCCACGTTTCCATCCAACCGTCTTACACGAGTAAAGGACTTGTCGGATCATTTATTTTGTCGTCATGACAGCCCTGATTAGAAACTATAGACTGTTTTCTATCCAATAATAATAATAATATGCATATTGTACGATCAAGAATTTTGTGGGAAGCCGTTTCAAAAATTACACGATTAGCATAAATAGTGACAACAGCGCCCCCAGCCTCAACAGGTTTTAAAGGCTTTTATTTACAATATTAACAGGTGCATGACTAATTGCTAATAAACATTGTACAGAAAATAACAAACAGCTAGGAATGTTCCATCATGATAGCCCCAAAACACATTCTACCATAAATGCGTAATATCCCATGGACATATAACATCATAAAATACAGTTTTATATAAACACACTTAAAGTAGAAGTTATGGGACAAGTTATTTAAGTCACACAATACACATTAATGAAGTAATTCTCCATTGTGATAATTCATCAATTTGGTTATTCCTGTCAACCAATAAATGTTCCTCAATGACTCATAGACTAATTTCCCTCATGCGTAATTTGCCTCATGCGTAATGCACACCGGCACTTCAACAAGGTAACAGAGCGGCGCTTCAGACAAACACTCAAGGTAGGCTAAATTATATGATTATACTCTACTGATTTAAGTTTCCCTGCATTAAAGTCTCCGGCCACTAGGAGCGCCGCCTCTGGGTGAGTGGTTTCCTGTTTGCTTATTTCCTTATACAGCTGACTGAGTGCGATCTTAGTGCCAGAAAAGATTTTCAGATCCTCAAAAGGTTCTACAGCTGCAACATCGAGAGCATCCTGACTGGTTGCATCACTCCCTGGTACGGCAATTTCTCGGCCTCTGACCGCAAGGCCCTACAGAGGGTAGTGCGTACGGCCCAGTACATCACTGGAGATAAGCTGCCTGCCATCCAGGACCTCTACACCAGGCGATGTCAGAGGAAGGCCTTAAAAATTGTCAAAGACCCCAGCCAGCCCAGTCATAGACTGTTCTCTCTACTACCGTATGGCAAGCGGTACCAGAGTGCCAAGTCTAGGACAAAAAGGCTTCTCAACAGTTTTTACCCCCAAGCCATAAGACTCCTGAACAGGTAATCAAATGGCTACCCAGACTTTTTTTATTGTGTGCACCCCCAACACCCCTTAAACCCTATTTTTAATACTGCTGCTACTCTCTGTTTATCATATATGCATAGTCACTTTAACAATACATTCATGTACATACTACCTCAATCAGCCTGACTAACCTGTGACTGTATGTAGCCTCACTACTTTTTAGCCTCGCTACTGTATATAGCCTGTCTTTTTACTGTTGTTTGTTTCTTTACTTACCTATTGTTCACCTAACACCTTTTTTGCACTATTGGTTAGAGCCTGTAAGTAAGCATTTCGCTGTAAGGTCTACACCTGTTGTATTTGGCGCACGTGACAAATAAACTTTGATTTGATTTGTTGGCAAACGGAATGCAATACTCAATCCAACATTCTCTTTGGTTTCAGGATTTTGGCTATAGCTAGAAGAGATACAATAAAGAGTCTTTTTTCAACCAATAATTTGTTTTTGTGTTATTGTCTACAAGTCATGCGCTCCATTGCAGTCTATGAACACACACCCCACACACACACATTCATACCCCTGCACTCCTCCACTGGGAGGTAATACAGAATATTGCAAATCCTCTAATGTTGATGCCTGTGATCTTTCTTGTCAATTTTATGAAGTTGCCGTTAAATTGCTCTTCCATTATTATTGTATGAGGTATTGTTGGTTGGGTTACCCTTGTGCTGTGACGTGTGTCAAATTTTTTCTTGATCGCTTCTCACGTCATTTCCGGTCACAACTTGCAGACTTGTTTACGTGCTGATGTGTGTTTTGTTGCTAACCTTACTATGCTACCTGATGTATTTTACTTTTAATTACCGTTTATATTTTTAGTTTTTCCCTCGCTCTACTTTTGTTTCATTAAACTTTTTCACTCCGGACGCTTTATCTGGACGTGGTTCGTCAGGACCCCCACCAGCCGAAGCTAAGTAGTAACATTAACATAATGCCTTCTAATTGCAGTCGCTGTACTCATAATATACAGGAGAACGATCGCCTTATGGCGAGTATGGCTGTGCTGCAAGCCCAGCTTCAGACGCAAGGGTAATTTCAGTGTAGTAAAGGTTGAAACAGCATCTGTGCCACCAGTAAGTACAGATAGTAGTATAAATCCCCTTGCACAGTCCCCGCAGCCGGACAACTTTCTCATGGCTTCTGGAGGGAAATGCTGTAGGAATGCTCAACCGGTGTTGCTCATTCAGCCGACAGAAACTTTCAACCGGTTCTCCCCATTAAGCAGCAAGTCGGAGTCAGAGGCCGATCCATCTCTGGTCTCTACTCCTCCCGTTATGGGGTCTGAGATGTTGAAGCATCCCACCATTAGCGACTCCATTATCTGCAGTATTAGACTTAAAACGAATCATCCAGCGATCATACACTGTTTACGGTAGCAGGGCAACCGACGTTAAGGCTAATCTGAAGATGGTGCTGGCTAAAGCTAAAACTGGCAAGTGTAGAGAGTAGAGAGCTAGGTTGTGCAAAAGTTACCATGGCGGTGTTCGACCTGAGCAATCTCACTGGAATAAAGACCTCCTCCATTCCTGCCATTATTGAAAGAGATTGTGATACCTCACATATAGGGCTACTTAATGTTAGATCCCTCACTTCCAAGGCAGTTATAGTTAATTAACTAATCACTGATCATAATCTTGATGTGATTGGCTTAAGCCTGATGAATTTACTGTGTAAAATGAGGCCTCACCTCCTGGTTACACTAGTGACCATATCCCCCACGCATCCCGCAAAGGCGGAGGTGTTGCCAACATTTGTGATAGCTAATTTCAATTTACCCCCCAAAAAACAACATTTTCGTCTTTTGAGCTTCTAGTCATGAAATCTATGCAGCCTACTCAATCACTTTTTATAGCTACTGTTTACAGGCCTCCTGGGCCATATACAGCGTTCCTCACTGAGTTCCCTGAATTCCTATCGGACCTTGTATTCATGGCAGGTAATATTCAAATTGTTGGTGACAAAAAAAGTCCACAGACCCACTCCAAAAGGCTTTCGGAGCAATCATCGACTCAGTGGGTTTTGTCCAACATGTCTCCGGACCTACTCACTGCCACAGTCATACTCTGGATCTAGTTTTGTCCTGTGAAATAAATGTTGTGGATCTGAATGTTTTCCTCATAATCCTGGACTATCGGACCACCATTTTACTATGTTTGCAATCGCAACAAATAATCTGCTCAGACCAAGGATCATCAAAAGTTGTGCTATAAATTCTCGGACAACCCAAAGATTCCTAGAGGCCCTTCCAGACTCCCTCTGCCTACCCAAGGATGTCAGAGCACAACAATTAGTTAGCCACCTGACTGAGGAACTACATTTAAACTTGCGCAATACCCTAGATGCAGTCGCACCCCTGAAAACAAAAAAACATTAGTCATAAGAAACTAGCATATACAGAAAATACAGAAAATACCTGAGCTATGAAGTAAGCTTCCAGAAAATTGGAATGGAAATGGCGCCACACCAAACTGGAAGTCTTCCGACTAGCTTGGAAAGAGAGTACCGTGCAGTATCGAAGAGCCCTCACTGCTGCTGGATCAACTTAATTGAGGAAAATAATAACAATCAAAAATGTATTTTTGATTCTGTCACAAAGCTAACTAAAAAGCAGCGGCCCCCAAGAGAGGATGGCTTTCACTTCAGCAGTGATAAATTCATTAACTTCTTTGATGAAAAGATCATGATCATTAGAACCCAAATTACGGACTCCTTTAAATCTGCGTACTCTTCCAAAGCTCAGTTGTCCTGAGTCTGCACAACTCTGCCAGGACTGTCACCATCGTCATAATGATTGGACCAAGATGCAGCGTGGTATGTTTCCATCCCTTTTATTAGGAAGAGAAAACTCCAAAGAACAAAAACAATAAAGCGAAGAAAACGAAAGGTGAAGCTCAAAATAGTGCTAACAGGCAACTAACTATACATAGTCAAGATCCCACAAAGCACAATGGTGAAATGGCTACCTAAATATGATCCCCAATCAGAGACAACGATAAACAGCTGCCTCTGATTGCGAACCATACCAGGCCAACATGGACATATAATTCCCCTAGATAACCCACCCTTAATCACACCACGACCTAACCAACATAGAGAATAAACAGCTCTCTATGGTCAGGCCGTGACAAGGACCTAGGATCAAGGGAGACACCCGTGTTTTAGTACTATATCTCTTGACACAATGATGAAAATAATCATGGCCTCTAAACCTTCAAGATGCATACTGGACTCTATTCCAACTAAACTACTAAAAGAGCTGCTTCCTGTGCTTGGCCCTCCTATGTTGAACGTAATAAACGGCTCTCTATCCACCGGATGTGTACCAAACTCACTAAAAGTGGCAGTAATAAAGCCTCTCTTGAAAAAGCCAAATCTTGACCCAGAAAATATAAAAAGCTATCGGCCTTTATCGAATCTCCCATTCCTTTCAGAAATGTTAGAGAATACTGTTGCACAGCAACTCACTGCCTTCCTGAAGACAAACAATGTATACGAAACGCTTCAGTCTGGTTTTAGACCCCATCATAGCACTGAGACTGCACTTGTGAAGGTGGTAAATGACCTTTTAACGATGAAGATGTTGTTTGGACGCCGGGCACGTATTAACTCTGCTGAATTGAAAAGATTAGGATAGATAGAGTACCACTACCAGACACACACACATTAGCAGAAGAGACTGCCTAGAGTGTAGCCTGTTGGCCAGATAGCCAGTGGAGAGAATCAAATCAAATCAAATGTATTTATAAAACCCTGCTTACATCAGCTGATATCTCAAAGTGCTGTACAGAAACCCAGCCTAATACAACTTTAGATATTTTTTAACGTAAATTATCGATAAAATTGAAGACGGGATGATCTGTGTTCAATACCGGAGGAAATCAACGTGTAGTGAGCCTCTGTGTAACGCGCCTCTAACAAAGAGTAAACTTCCCTCGAGCATCATTCTGAACAGTGTTACTTCTTCATTTCTCAAAGGAAAAACCTCAACCAATTTCTAAAGACTGTTGACATCCAGTGGAAGCAATAGGAACTGCAAGAAGGTCCCTTAACCCTCTCTAACAATACTGCTACAATCTGATGCAGCACTCCATCACTCTATTGCTCGTGTTTCTTCGCCCAAGCATGTCTCTTCTTCTTATTGGTGTCCTTTAGTACTGGTTTCGTGCAGCAAGACCGGATTCACGCAGTCTCCTCTGAACAGTTGACGTTGAGATGTGTCTGTTACTTGAACACTCTGAAGCATTTATTTGGGCTCCAATCTGAGGCTCGTAACTGTAATGAACTTATCCTTTGCAGCAGAGGTAACTCTGGGTCTTCCTTTCCTGTGACGGACTTCACGAGAGCCAGTTTCACACTAGCGCTTGATAATTTTTGTGACTGCACTTGTGTAAACGTTCAAATTTCTTGACATTTTCCGTATTGACTGACCTTCATGTCTTCAAGAAATTATGGTCTGTCGTTTCTATTTGCTTCTTGGAGCTTTTCTTGCCATAATATGGACTTGGTCTTTTACCAAATAGGGCTATCTTCTGTGTACCACCCCTACCTTGTCACAGCACAACTGATTGGCTCAAACGCATTAAGGAGGAAAGACATTTCACAAATAACTTTTAAGAAGGCACACCTGTTAATTGAAATGCATTCCAGGTGACTACCTCATGAAGCTGGCTGAGAGAATGCCAAGATTGTGCAAAGCTGTCATCAAGGCAAAGGGTGGCTACTTTGAAGAATCTCTAATTTGAACTGTTGAATTTCTTTTGGGTTACTACATGATTCCATATGTTATTTCATCGTTTTGATGTCTTCACTATTATTCTACATTGTAGAAAATAGTACAAATAAAGAAAAACCCTGGAATGAGTAGGTGCATCCAAACATTTGACTGGTACTCTGTATACGCTTTACAAAAGTAGTTCTACTGGGCCTTTACGACTCCTGTATAAGCAGACTGATATAGCCGTGTGCAGCGCAGGAGAAAAAACAATCTCACAAAAGCAGTGCACTTGGCCTTTACTTCTTCTGTTTTCCGGGCTGGTCATAGCCATTCTGCCGCCCTAGGCTAGACAAAAATATTGCTGTCCCAAAAGACTCGAATATTCCCAGTAAGCAAAATGAAAGTGAATAGATACATTTTTCAGACGTTGAAGTTAGGTTCAATTTAGGTTCTGAAATAAAGGTGAAAAGACATATTTTCCAGACGGTAAAATCAGGTTCATTTTCGACTCTGAATGAAAGTTGAAAATATGTATTTTCCAGACATTGAAAATACCTATTTTCCTGATGTTGAAATCAGGTACATTGTTTGGTTCTGAATGAAAGTTGTAGATGTTTGTTAGAACCAAATCAAGGCCGGTCGGAACACGCACCAAATCTCAACCAAACATAGACGTCTAAGGTCGAGCCAAATCAAGGTTGGTCCAGAGGGACCAAAAACCAATGTCCATGGACTTGGAAATCAAGGCCGGTCTGGACTACACCAAAAAAAGATTGCTGATCCAGACAGGTCCAAAAAAAGACTTCCAAAAGACATCGGCGTCGGTCCATGCTTACTGGGGTGTACCCTAAAGTGTTGGCCTGCAATGGAATTTTATTAATGTCCATCAAGGTCTTAGACCCACAGTTTCGAAAGACTTTTCCATTGGCTTAATTAGTCCTAATTCCTGTGACTAATTAATGTGGCTATTTGTGCTCTGAATATCAGCTACACAAATTTGAGAACTTATCCTGAGCCTATTGTTTTTGCTATGATCAGCTCGTCCATTTTTTTTAATTTTTTTTTTTAATTTCACCTTTATTGAACCAGGTAGGCCAGTTGAAAACAAGTTCTCAGTTACAGTTTAAGTTGTAAGTTTACATATGCCTCAGCCAAATACATTTAAACTCAGTTTTCACAATTCCTGACATTAATCCTAGTAAAAAAATCCCTGTCTAAGGTCAGTTAGGATCACCACTTTATTTTAAGAATGTGAAATGTCCGAAAAATAGAGAGAATTATTTATTTCAGCTTTTATTTCTTTCATCACATTCCCAGTGGGTCAGAAGTTTACATACACTCAATTAGTATTTGGTAGCATTGCCTTTAAATTGTTTAACTTGGGTCAAACGTTTTGGATAGCCTTCCATAAACTTCCCACAATAAGTTGGGTGAATTTTGGCCCATTCCTCCTGACAGAGCTGGTGTAACTGAGTCAGGTTTGTAGGCCTCCTTGCTCGAACATGCTTTTTCAGTTCTGCCCACAAATGTTCTAAAAGATTGAGTTCAGGGCTTTGTGATGGCCACTCCAATACCTTGACTGTTGTCCTTAAGCCATTTTGCCACAACTTTGGGAGTATGCTTGGGGTCATTGTCCATTTGGAAGACCCATTTGCGACCAAGCTTTAACTTCCTGACTGATGTCTTGAGATGTTGCTTCAATACATCCACAACATTTTCCATCCTCATAATGCCATCTATTTTGGTAGGTTCAGCAAAACACCCCCACAACATGATGCTGCCACCCCCGTACTTCACGGTTGGGATGGTGTTCTTCGGCTTGCAAGTCTCCCCCTAATCCTCCGAACATAATGATGGTCATTATGGCCAAACAGTTCTATTTCTGTTTCATCAGACCAAAGAACATTTCTCCAAAAAGTGTGATCTTTGTCCCCATGTGCAGTTGCAAACCGTCGTCTGGCTTTTCTATGGCGGTTTTGGAACAGTGGCTTCTTCCTTGCTGAGTTGCCTTTCAGGTTATGACGATATAGGACTCTTTGTTCTGTGGATATAGATACTTTTGTACCCTTTTCCTCCAGCATCTTCACAAGGTCCTTTGCTGTTGTTCTGGGATTGATTTACACTTTTCACACCAAAGTGTGTTCATCTCTAGGAGACAGAACGTGTCTTCTTCCAGAGCGATATGACGGCTGAGTGGTCCCATGGTGTTTACACTTGCGTACTATTGTTTGTACAGATGAACATGGTACCTTCAGGCGTTTGGAAATTGCTCCCAAGGATGAACCAGACTTGTGGCGGTCAACCATTTTTTTTCTGAGGTCTTCGCTGGTTTATTTTGATTTTCCCATGATGTCAAGCAAAGAGGCACTGAGTTTGAAGGTAGGCCTTGAAATATATCTACATGTACTCCTCCAATTGACTCAAATGATGCCAATTAGCCTATCAGAAGCTTCTAAAGCCATGACATTCTGGAATTTCCCAAGCTGTTTATTAAAGGCACAGTCAACTTAGTGTTTGTAAACTTCTGACCCACTGGAATTGAGATAGTGAAATAATCTGTCTGTAAACAATTGTTGGAAAAATTACTTGTGTCATGCACACAGTAGAAATCCTAACTGACTTGCCAAAACTATTGTCTGTTAACAATAAATGTGTGGAGAAGTTTAAAAAAAGTTTTAATGACTCCAACCTAAGTGTATGTAAACTTCTGACTTCAACTGTAGATACTGAGAGTAGTCAGTCAGTCACACATCCTGGGTGAACAACTCTGCAGTTGAATACCGTGTTTTGTCTGTACAGATGTTGGAGCAATGTGTTCAGTAAAACACCCACAGTGTAGCAAGCTTTTTCTAACAAAATGTTCGTTTTCAACACTTATGGTGTTAGGGAACCAACACTCTGGGGGTGTTAGTGTAACAATATTTTGGTCGGTCACATATAATTACTAAGGTGTTACATTTCACAATGTGGGTGTTGTAGTTCTGATCACAACTTTGTTATGCAGGCTTGCAGATTTCTCCTGTCCTCCTGTGACAGGTTGGAGATCGTCTCCCGACTTTTTAACTCATGTCTAGCTGGATGTTATTTTCACCTACAGGGATTGGACAAGTCCAAGCCTCCTCATACAGGCTGATAGGACTAGCCTAGCACTAATGTAGCATTTAGATGTCTTAAAGGTTGGAATTCACAGTTATCTCTTTTCTCTGGTGTGCCTCTGATTTTAAAGCATCTTCCTACTCTCACTAAAACCCTGATGTACCTCTCTGATGTATGGCATTGTCTTCACACATAATGATCTGAGCCAGAGGCTGTTCCAGGCCAGACTGATCCACAATGACACAGGATGTGATCCCAGACTGCTGTTGTGGTTGTGGACAGGATTTATTTGTCTCTTCAAAGGGCATTGGAAGCGTCTAGGCCCATGCTCTATCTAGATTCATTTCCCCCCTCTGGATGTCCGTTCACTTGGAAATATGGCAAACATCAGATAGCCATTAGCAGCTTCCAAACAGCCGCCTTACAATACATCAACTATGTGGCCTACCGGTGAAAAATACAGAGAAAAGTTAGACAGAGAGAAATTATTATAGAGCCCTTAACAGGAGCAGTTTTCAATTAGACTAAATTGACAATCAAAACAAAGACTCAAATTAACAACATACGGATTATACAGTAGAAATTGTGAGGCACTTGGGAAAATAAGTCAATCATTTCAATAACTCTTTTAATAAATGATTGTCCAATGGTGCTGATAAGAATACGCAGTGCCTCCATATACGTGGGAGCCTTCTATTAGAGTAAAGACACACCATTACTCTTGCTTCTATTCAACAACCAAAACAACAATGTAACACTTCTGAAAACATGCTATTTAGGGAGCCGTGGGGAACAGCGGAAAAGCAATTTTGGTCCTTTGCCAGTGTACTACGTTGTGGGACCAGAGCTCCGAGCACTCTCTGGCACATTGATTCAGAGATGGAGGGGAGCCGCAGCACGATCCCAAACGCAGTGACACATGACTCGCCGCCTGATTCTTTGAACAGGTGCACGCTGGATGATTTATGCGAGCGTCCTCTCGATGGTCCCCAGGAGCAAATATTGACTGCTTATTTCTCCCCATCTCAACGCTAGATCCAAACACTCCTGACAGCTAGCATTTTTTTACAACCCACCCCATCCACTGAAAAAGAGCAACTTACTAGGCAACATTATTGATTTGTCATCCCGCCACAGACATCTATACACAGCAGGACCATTTTAATTACACAGGGGCTCTTGGATTCTCTCTCTTGAGTTCTCCTGTAATATCCTATATCTGTTTTCCTCTATGATGGAGGCCCACCAACACTCTGGCAGAGTGTCTGTCTTTCAATGTTATATACCCTGCTCTCAAGGGCATTATGAAACAGCCTGCTGAAATGTTTGCATTTACAGTCAGGCAAAAAGCAATCCTTATAGTTTCAATAAGTAAACAACATTACTAGGTTTGTTTTATCAACCTTCTTCCTTTAATCTCTTACTCAGTGGATGGACCAAGGGCAGGGGCGGACCTTAGCTTTCAATCCCATGCGAGGAATATCCAGGGGCCCCCCTCTTGTGAAAAAATCTTACTCAGAAATGCAATCGCTACCTGATTCCCCAAGTCAAACACGTGCAGAGAATATTGCTTTTTAATATAATTTACCAATGATTTAAGAAAGTTTTAGTTTTACGTTTTAACCTGTTTGGTATAGGGGGCAGCATTTTCACTTTCGGATGAAAAGCATGCCCAGAGTAAACTTCCTGCTACTCAGGCCCAGAAGCGAATATATGCATATTATTAGTAGTATTGGATAGAAAACACTCTGAAGTTCCTAACACTGTTTGAATGATGTCTGTGAGTATAACAGAACTCATATGGCAGGTGAAACCCTGAGAAAAAATCCAACCAGGAAGTGGGAAATCTGAGGTTTGTAGTTTTTCAAATCATTCCTATCGAATATACAGTGTCTATGGGGTCATATTGCACTTCCTAAGGCTTCCACTAGATGTCAACAGTCTTTAGAACCTTGTTTGAGGCTTCTACTGTGAAGTGGGGGTGAATGAGAGCTGATTAAACCAGAGGTCTGCCAGAGTGGCATGAGCTGAACACACGTGCACACGTGAGAGTGACCTGCGTTCCATTGCAATTCTAAAGACAAAGGAATTCTCCGGTTAGAACATTATTGAAGATTTATGTTAAAAACATCCTAAAGATTGATTCTATACATCGTTTGACATGTTTCTACGAACTGTAATATAACTTTATGAACTTTTCGTCTGAACATTCGCCTGGACTTACCCGCGCCTCGTGAGTTTGGATTTGTTTACCAAATGCGCTAACAAAATTAGGTATTTGGACATAAATGATGGACTTTATCGAACAAAACAAACATTTATTATGGAACTGGGATTCCTGGGAGTGCATTCTGATGAAGATCATCAAAGGTAAGTGAATATTTATAACGCTATTTCTGACTTTTACTGACTCCACAACATGGCGGGTATCTGCATGGCTTGTTTTTGTGTCTGAGCACCGGACTCAGATTATTGCATGGTTTGCTTTTTTGAAATCTGACACAGCGGTTGCATTAACGAGAAGTATATCTATAATTCTGTGCATAATACTTGTATCTTTTATCAAAGTTTATTATGAGTATTTCTTTAAATTGATGTGGCTCTCTGAAAATTCGCCGGATGTTTTCGAGGCACAACATTACTGACCATAAAGCGCCAATGTAAACTAAGATTTTTGGATATAAATATGAACTTTATCGAACAAAACATACATGTATTGTGTAACATGAAGTCCTATGAGTGCCATCTGATGAAGATCAAAGATCAAAGGTTAGTGATTAGTTTTGCCTCTATTTCTGCTTTTTGTGACTCCTCTCTTTGGCTGGAAAATGGCTGTGTGTGTTTATTTGTGACTAGGCTCTTACCTAACATAATCATATGGTGTGCTTTCGCTGTAAAGCCATTTTGAAATCGGACACGATGGGTAGATTAACAAGAAGTTAAGCTTTAATTTGGTGTATTGCACTTGTGAATGAATGAAAGTTACATATTTCTAAAAAATATAATTTCGAGCTCTGCCTTTTCAGCGGAATGTTGTCGAGGGGAATGTTCAGCAGAATGAGGGGAACATTCAGCGGAATGTTGTCGGAACGGTCCGCAAGTGGAACCCCTAGCCGCAAATTCTGCCATTATATCCAGAGCTCTGACTTTTAGCTAGGTAGTCGGCTAGATCTGACGCTAACCGCAGATTGTCTCAGATTGGTCGGATCCTAAAATGCATTATGTGAATCCATGTCAACGGACGAATGTGCCAATGATATGGATGGTAATAGCAGGACAACTTCCGGTGAAACTGGAGGGCGCACAATTTAAATAAATAATCCAAAAATTATGGATATTAAACATGTAGGTACATATAACCGTCTTATAACGGTTGAAAGCTTAAATTCTTGTTAATCTAACTGCACTATCTGATGTACAGTAGCCATTACAGTGAAAGCAAGCCATGCTACTGTTTGAAGACAGCACCCCACATCAAAATATTTTTCCACCGGCAGAGGTTTCATAAATTCACAAATAGCGATTAACCTCACTAGGGTATGTGGGACGGTAGCGTCCCACCTCGTCAACAGCCAGTGAGACTGCAGGGCGTCAAAATAACAGAAATCCCATATTTCAAATTCCTCAAACATAGAAGTATTTTACACCATTTTAAAGATACACCTGTTGTAAATCCAGCCACAGTGTCCGATTTCAAAAAGGCTTTACGACGAAAGCACACCAAACGATTATGTTAGGTCAGAGCCAAGTCACAGAAAAACACAGCCATTTTTCCAGCCAAAGAGAGGAGTCACAAAAAGAGATAAAATTAATCTAACCTTTGATGATCTTCATCAGACGACACTCATAGGACTTCATGTTAAACAATACATGTATGTTTTATATTTATATGAACAAATCTGAGTTTACATTGGCGCGTTATGTTCAGTAATTCCAAAACATTCGGTGATTTTGCAGAGCCACATCAAATTAAAGAAATACTCAAAATAAACAATGCCAAAAGATACAACTGTTATGCATGGACCTTTACTGAAAAAGCAATAATCTGAGTACAGCGACCAAAACACCCAAACCGATATCCGCCAATTTGTGTAGTCAACAGAAGTCAGAAATAGCATTATACATATTCACTTACCTTTGATGATCTTCATCAGAATGCACTCCCAGGAATGCCAGTTCCACAACAAATGTTTGTTTTGTTCGATATTGTCCACAATTTATGTCCAAATACCTCGTTTTTGTTTGCGCGTTTTGCCCAGTAATCAAAATCTATGAGGCGCGATCACTAGGTGCAGACAAAGTCAAAAAGTTCCGTTACAGTCCGTAGAAACATGTGAAACAATGTATAGAATCAATCTTTAGGATGTTTTTAACATAAATCTTCAGTAATGTTCCAACCGGAGAATTCCGTTGTCTGTAGAATTGCAATGGAATGCAAGCTAACTATCACGTGAACGCGCATGGTCAGCTCATGCCTCTCTGGCAGACCTCTGATTCAATCCCCTCTCATTCGCCCCCACTTCACAGTAGAAGCCTCAAACAAGGTTCTAAAGACTGTTGACATCTAGTGGAAGCCTTAGGAAGTGTAATATGACCCCATAGGCACTGTGTATTCTATCGGCAATGAGTTGAAAAACTACAAACCTCAGATTTCCCACTTCCTGGTTGGATTTTTTCTCAGGTTTTTGCCTGCCTTATGAGTTCTGTTATTCTCACAGACATCATTCAAACAGTTTTAGAAACTGCAGAGTGTTTTCTATCCAAATCTACTAATTATATGCATACTCTAGCTTTTATGACTGAGTAGCAGGCAGTTTAATTTGGGCACGCTTTTGATCCAAAATTCCCAATGCTGCCCCCTAGCCTAGTGAAGTTAAATATTCACCTACTTTTTGAAAATCTTCCTCTGATTTGTCATCCAAAGGGTCCCAGCTATAACATGTAGTGTTTGTCAGATAAAATCCTTCTTTATACCTCAAAGTCTGTGTAGTAAGCACCATCGATTTGAGTAATCCACTCGTTCAACCTGCAGAGAAAGGAATCCAAAAATCTACCCCTATACTGTTTCAACATGAATCAATATGTTTCTATTGACGCCTCAGAAACCCTAAAATGTAATCAAACTATAATATTTCATACGGAAAGAAGTTTATTCAATAGGAAACTGATATTAGCAGGTACGTCTTGTCTTCCTCACGCACACACACACGAATTTCCAATAGTGTGTCCCAGTACTAAAACTCATATTTCTTACTCGTTTTGGAAGAAACAAGCCTGAAACCTTGAAGAGTGTGAGTGCTGACACCTAATGGAAGCCATAGGATTTGCATCCTATGGGGCAGTATTGAGTAGCCGGATAAAAGGTGCCCATTTCAAACGGCGTCGTACTCAATTCTTGCTTGTACAATAAGCATATTATTATTACTATTGGATAGAAAACACTCTCTAGTTTCTAAAACCGTTTGAATTATATCTGTGAGTAAAACAGAACTCATTTTGCAGCAAACTTCCTGACAGGAAGTGGAAAATCTGAAATCAATGCTCTGTTCTAGGGCCTGCCTTTAAATGTCCTTGATATATATCAGTATACATGCACTTCATACGTCTTCCACTAGATGTCGACAGGCAGTGAGAGAAGAAATGGAGTGTGTAACTTGATCTGTGGTCGAACAAAAGCTCTTTGTATGACGTGTCACCATTTTACTGTTTTCTGGAGAGCGCGTGATGGGACCTGGTTTTTCCTTCTGTACAGCTGTCGTTATAGATGACTAATATCTCCAGCTTTGATTTTATTTGATACATGTGACAATATCATCGTAAAGTATGTTTTGTTCAATATAGTTTTATTAGATTATTGAAATTTTTTCGGGACGTTAGGCGTGTTGCGTTGTGTGCCTTCTGTACAGCTGTCGTTATAGAAGGAGAGCTTCGCGCCACTTTGCTAGCTTTCCGTGCTAATTGACTGGAGAAGAGGACATTCTAAATCCAAACAACGATTGTTCCCGACAAAGGACCCCTTGTACAACATTCTGATGAAATATCGTCAAAAGTAGGACCCATTTTATGATGCTATTTCATATATCTGTCGAACATGTGAACTAGTCGTTTGCGCCCAGATTTTGGGTACTCTCTCGCTATACCTAAGCTGGATGTCGTAATGAAGTTTTTTTTTAGAATTCTAACACGGCGATTGCATTAAGAACTAGTGTATCTATCATTTCCTATACAACATGTATTTTTTAGTAACGTTTATGTATAGTTATTTGGTCAGAATAGTTGAGTGCCATAAAAATATCCGCACATTCTGGGAAAAAGATGCTACGTTAGCACAATGTATAACCACTGATTTCAGCTCTAAATATGCACATTTTCGAACCTGATGTTATAGGACTGTCATCTGATCAAGCTTATCAAGGTTAGTCAAAAAATATATATCTTTTGCTGGTTTATTCGCTATCGCTAACGTGCCTATTGCTATCGCTAACGTGCCTTGATGAATGAATGCGGTAGTGTGCTAGGCTATTGTAGTAAGCTAATATAATGCTATATTGTGTTTTCGCTGTAAAACACTTAAAAAATCTGAAATATTGGCTGGATTCACAAGATGTTTGTATTTAATTTGCTATACACCATCAATTTTTCAGAAATGTTTTATGATGAGTATTTAGGTATTTGACGTTGGTGTCTGTAATTACTCTGGCTGCTTCGGTCCTATTTGTGACGGTAGCTGTGATGGTAGCTGCAATGTAAAACTGATTTATACCTTAAATATGCACATTTTTCGAACAAAACATAGATTTATTGTATAACATGTTATAAGACTGTCATCTGATGAAGTTGTTTCTTGGTTAGTTTGGTTGGTTCTTGGTTAGTTAGGTTGGCTTTGTGCATGCTACCTGTGCTGTGAAAAATGTCTGTCCTTTTTTGTATTTGGTGGTGAGCTAACATAAATATATGTGGTGTTTTCGCTGTAAAACATTTTAAAAATCGGACATGTTGGCTGGATTCACAAGATGTTTATCTTTCATATGCTGTATTGGACTTGTTAATGTGTGAAAGTTAAATATTTCAAAAAAATATATTTGGAATTTCACGCCCTGCACTTGAAGTGGCTGTTGTCATATTGTGCCCGGCTTCGGGCTTGCAGCCCAAAGAAGTTAAATAGTAGCATCTAAATATCATTAAATCACAAGTCCAAGACACCTAATGAAAGATACAGATCCTGTGAATAAAGCCACCATTTCAGATTTTTAAAATGTTTTACAGGGAAGACACAATATGTAAATCTATTAGCTAAACACGTTAGCAAAAATCACCATTTTTCTTTGTCCACCATTTTCTCTCAACACCAGTAGCTATCACCAATTCGGCTAAACTAAGATATTGATAGCCACTAACCAAGAAAAAACCTCATCAGATGACAGTCTGATAACATATTTATGGTATAGGATAGGTTTTGTTAGAAAAATGTGCATATTTCAGGTATAAATCATAGTTTGCCATTGCAGCCAGCATCACAAATCTCACCAAAGCTCCTAGAATTACTACATAGAGCAACGTGTATTACCAATTTACTCATCATAAAACATTTCTTAAAAATACACAGCACATAGCAATGGAAAGACACAGATCTTGTGAATTCAGACAACATTTCAGATTTTCTAAGTGTTTTACGGCGAAAACACAATAAATCGTTATATTAGCATACCACATATGCAAACGTTACCCGAGCACTATTCAAGCCAAAGAGAGCGATATCGTTATCATCGCCAAAACATATTAATTTTTTCACTAACCTTCTCAGAATTCTTCAGGTGACACTCCTGTAACATCATATTACAACATACATATACAGTTTGTTCGAAAATGTGCATATTTAGCCACCAAAATCATGGTTAGACAATGACAAAAGTAGCTCAGCTGGTCAGAAAATGTCGTGCACCATATTAGACAGTGATCTAGTCTTATACATAAATACTCATAAACTTGACTAAAAATACAGGGTGGACAGCGATTGATAGACAATTTAATTCTTAATACAATCGCGGAATTACATTTTTTAAATTATCCTTACTTTTCAATACAGGTTGCGCCAAGTGAAGCTATAGCAAACAAGATGGCGGCATAAACGTTTAACATTTATCGACAGAAACACGATTTATCATCATAAATTGTTCTTACTATGAGCTGTTCTCCCATCAGAATCTTGGACAATGAATCCTTTCTTGGGTCTAATCTTCTTTTGGTCGAAAGATGTCCACTTGTCCGTCGAAATGCCCACTAACGTACGACCGGGACCCCGAAACGTGCCCGGAGCTTCAAAGTCTATTACAAAGCAATGCCTCAAAATCGCACTAAACGGATATAAATTGCTATAAAACGGTGTAAATTAACTACATTATGATGTTTCTAACACCTATAACAAGTAAAAAGATGACCGACGCTATATTACTGGCTAAACCAAGGCTTGGAAAAAGGCCAGTCAGATATCCTTCTTGCGTTGAGCGCAGTGTCCAAAGGAACGCTACTTCCGGTATTTGGTGATTTATAGAGCCAATGATTGCGCAATCGACTCCATTCAAATTGTCACCACTTACTGACATCTAGAGGAAGGCGTGGGCAGTGTTTGTATCTCATAGGATTAACAGAGACTTTTAAAACTGATCTGGAACCAGAGGCCAAGATGTCTAAATCTCACACACTGGGAGGAAAAGTGCTGTAGAATGAGTTCGGTTTCACTCAGAGACATAATTCAAACGGCTATAGAAACTAGAGAGTGTTTTCTATCCAATAATAACAATAATATGCATATTGTA